>NC_081414.1:389772906-390072906 GCF_030272615.1 Cryptomeria japonica | reverse complement strand
AGGGTTTTTTAATTGATTTAAGTATTGTTTTTATTAATTTGATGTCAGATTCTATAAGCAATCCCCAAAAACAAAATAGACAACAAAGACCTCCTCCCGCACAAGCAACACAAGCAAACCCTGTAAACATTGCACATGAGCAACAAGAAAACCCTCAGGACGTTGCTCCACAACTACAAAATCCTCAAAATGCCGCTCCTCAACAACCACCACTACCCCAAAACTCTCCATGTCCTCTATTAGATCATGTATATACCACACAAGAGGATGAGGATCTCATCAATCAGCTTACACAAAATTGTGCCCAAATTTCTATATTGGTGAATAGGTTGAGGTCCTCTAGTCTTGAGAACCACTCAACCCTCACCACAATGCTAGAAACAATAGCCAATAGTGCAAATGAGGTATCTAGGGAGGTTACAAAATGGAGTTCATGGAGGGATAGATGTCTAACATTTTATGAGGATGGGTTGTCATATGATCAAGTGAAAAAAAGGGCATACTTAAAGCTGACATATGTGCTTTTTCACAAATCCTATTATGAGTAACAACCTAGAACTAAATACGACTCAGTTTCCTATACATTGGTGTGTTCATGCTAGGCTAAAAGAAGCTTTTTGGGATAGGTGGTATATGGTCTTTGACCAACCACCTTGTAATAATTGGGAGGTGACTCTATATTTTTTTGAGAAAGTTGTATTGTGAGTTTATCCTCGACGAGAAATTGAATTACTTTGACATCCGACAATTTTAGGGTAGAGGGAGAGGCTCTGCGCAGGATAGACCTGGGGCCCATAGGGTGGTACAACCACAACATAGGAGGTGTACAAATCCTAAACCCATAGTTCATGTCACTATCCCTATATCCTTGAAGGAGTCTATGGAATTACAGACTCTTCACATAGCTGCATCATTGACTAATGTCATTGTTCAACATGGCACACAATTGGTCAAAGAAGAGGATGTACCAACACCTGTGGAACCTCCTTCATTAGCGACACCTCCTTCATCAATGATACCTCCTTCATCAATGTCACCTCATGCATCATTTGGCATGGGCCAACCCATTCAACATATGTGTGCCACCTGCCAGGGTGTATGTTCTGGTGTAGACACTAACGCGAATGAGGATGGCTCGACATCTCAATCGTGTACATGTTGTAGGAGTAGATGTCATGCTTCCACTATAGAGGATGTGGCCCTAACCGATGACCTGATGAGTATGTTGTTCCCTCGCTATCTGACATAGGTGCGTTTAATTCGATTTATGACATGTTATCAATTAAGTGACTAAATCTTATAAACATAAATAATTTTTTATTTTTAGAATAATTTAAAGTGACACATAAATAAAATTCATTGTAGGTGTAACAGTTGATGGGAGTACACCACATACTTTTCAGTCGACTCCACGGTCACGAGTAGTTTCACCACCGGAGGTAAAGATTTGTAAATTTGTTAAAAATATAATAATACTTTGGTTTCAAAATATCTTTTGTTAATATATATGTATCATTACTTGGTGTTTTATAGAGCTTATCAGGGGCTAAGATGTCCCAGCTTGATGATATCATGCTTTCGCCCATTGACTTTGGCCTAGATAGCTATGTGTTACCATTTAGATTTATATATTTTTGACTTAGGTTATATATTAAATGCATGCTCTTTTCCCTTATGTTAATTTTTTTCTGTTAGTTTACCCCAACTGCCTCGAGGACATCTCGTGTGAGAAAGCTATCCTCTAGCACTTTGAGGAAAAAAAAGATATCCTCCTAGACACCCAAACGACAGAAGGCAATTCAGTATAATTTAAATTCATTTGTTGAAATGTATTATGATTAAACATGTATATGTAGATATTGATAAATGCACTTAATTTATTTATTCTATATACATAAACATATGGGGTTTAAAGAATTAATGAATGCACCTGATGTCGATGAGGTTCAACAGAGGGAAGAGGTGATATCTTCATATTCACTTTGGATTGCATTCTTGCTTGTTCGAAATAACTAAATCCTTTTATGTCTATATCATATGCTATAATTTTTAATACAAGAAATGGTAATAGCTGCATCAGATTTGACTAGGCCTCCTAAGGTTATAGGAGACCTATATGAGGCTTCCATGTGCATTTGTTCTACATATGTTAGAAATATTTGTTCTATCTAGTTTGTCAACAACTTTGGGTTATTAACTTGTATAATTGTATTTAACCTATTACAACCCCCTTCCAAACATCCTACTGATGTTCTACCATTCCATTTCATTAGAAGTCATTTTGGATCACTTACCATGGATATAGGAAATGATCGTAACTGATTTATCTATGACTTTGTCTCCTACGACCATAGAACATGCATTTGAGGCTCCAGTATGCTTTAGTTTCTTAGTCTACTCATTTTTAGTTATTATGTGTTATTTGACATATATGTTATTAAATTGTATTAATGTTGTTTTACCAGTTACAACCCCCTTCAGGACTTCCCACGGATCCTCAACCTCACCCAATTATAGAAGACAAAGATGAGGTAACCAAAATTTCAAATTCAAACAATTTAGAGTTTAGTATTTAGTTATTTTGATGTTATATTGAGAAAATATATTTGATTCAACACTTGAATTGTCCTTGTGCAGCCACTTGTAGAGCCACGTACTGCTTCGAAGAGGCTCAATTTTGATGATCCGCCGTAGTCATAGATACTGATAGAGACATATTGTTGTAGTTGTGGTCATTGAAGGACCACTTTTTTTATATATTCGACATTTGTATATGTATATATCAACTTTGACAGACATGGCACATGCCACTTTTTTGTAACTATTATTGATTTGGCATCTATACCATTTTTTGATATGTACATGATTATTGTTCATTTTGATATATATGAAACTTAGTTATTTGCTATTGAAATATGATCAAACTTGTTCATTGTGTATATGTCTTGAAATGTGATCCAATTTGTTCATTACATGTAACTCATATGGTGTATACTTTATAACTAGGTTGCTCATATTGTGTATACCCAAGTACCGACACTGCTAATGCTCATATTGTATATTTTGACTGAGTGAATTTTCTTTGAGTCCTTTTGAGGATTGATGAAAGTAAGCTGCATGAGTTTGAACATTTGAATGTGCAATGAAGTAATATTTACCTCTTTCATAATTTTCCTTACCTCTTAGTCTAACTTGGATTTCAAATTTTTACTTCATGACTTCACCTTTGGAGAGAACTTCAAGTGTGAGAGTTTAGGAGTGAACCTCGGCTTCAAACAACTAGGAGCGAAATGCATATTTCAGGTATCAAAAGAGTTGAGCGAAGTTTCTTTCTTCATGAATCAGTGTTTATGAGTGAAATCGATAACTTTAAGATCTGCAAGCTTCAAATGAAATTGTTTACTTCATGTTTGACCTAAGAGGAGTGAAATCATTCACTTCAAGGGTTGCTAAGGAGGAACGAAATTGTTCCTTCATGAATTGGGGAGTAAGCGAGGTTTTAACTTCGTGTTCAAAGAAGAATGAGCAAACTTCAAATTTGAGATGATAAGAGCGAACTTCAACTTTGAGGTGATATGAGCGAACTTTGAGTTCAAACAATTAAGAGCAAAATGACAACTTCATGAGTTGAAAGTTGAAAGTAAAATTGCTACTTCACGTATCATGATTTAAAGTGATGTTATTACTTCATGTGTTTGAGATAAGGAGTGAACTTAGTGCATGAAGAGATTGGAGTGAAGTTATTATTTCATAAACTCATGCTTCAGAGCAAATTTTTCATGTATTGAACAAGGAGAGTGAAGTTTTATTACTTCAGGAGTTGAGAGCAAACAAGATAACTTTGGGAATTGATATTATGGAACGAATTTTATCATTTCAAGAATTAATTAAGACAAGATTTGATCGCCTAAAGCAGATTTGAAATTTATCTAAGGACAAGTCAACTTAGGTAAGGTTTTCATTTAAATTTTATTTCATAACAAGTCAGCCTTAGGGTAAGAGACATACCTATTCATCCAAATCGCCTATAAAATAAGAGTTGAAACAATCATTTTAACATCACATCAAACCAATTATCTATTCTTTCATAAAAAACCATCAAAAACCGTCAGTGAGAGGTGGCAAAATAGTGCATCTTTCATTCTTCTCATAGTGGGAATGAAATGTCAATGCAAGCATATCCGAGTGGCTGGGTTTACACTAGGTGTTCCCTTGTCTCACTCCCCAAGATGTCCAATCATTTGAAGCCACCTCGTAGCGACGCTTTCCCTTGAGAACTCAAAGTGGAAAAAATGGTCAAACTTTGACATCATGTAACTCGAAGACCGTGGCACTTATGGATGATTTTTTTGAACTTATGGGGTCATGTTTTTGCTGCCTAAAAAATCCTCTCTCGGTTTCGGAAAACTCGATTTCATTTTTTTGTGGTTAGATTTTTTCTGTCACATCAAAAACCGTTAGTGAAAGGTGGCAGAATAGTGCATCTTTCGTTCTACTCATCATGGGAATGAACTATTAGTGCGAGCACATCTGGGTGGTTGGGTTTATGCTAAGTGTTCCCTTGTCTCGCTCCCCAAGATGTACGATCGTTCCGAGCCACCTCATAGCGATGCTTTTGTTGAAATGTGGCGACTGATCAACAAAGTACTGTACACTCAGCACGTATCCTCACCGGGGTCCTAGGCCGGGTTGGGCCCCGGGCAGGGGTTCGGGGGCGGCAGCCCTCGAGAAATATTTTTTTTGCCGTTTTTTGTTGATGAAAACCGACATTGTAATAAAACCTTAAAAAGGCTGACTTTGTTTGTTGCCCTAAAAATGCATATTATAAGCGGCTAGGATGCTTAAGGCATTGTAAGGTTGATGTACTATTTTTACTGGATAATAAGAAAGATTAGATGGCTGTGTATGGTGGACGTAACCCATTCTGGGTGAACCACGTTAAATCTCTATGTTATCTGTGTCCTGTTTTATTTCTTTATCTTTTGTATTTAAATTTGCATATAATTGTTAGTTCATATTTGCTTCGGATCTGCTTGAAACCCTAACAATTGGTATCAGAGCGAGGTTTTCTGTAATTGGCAGGACTTTCAGATTTGAGTGGGAGCAATGGAGGATTCCAAATTCAAGGTCAAAAAGTTTAATGGCCAGAATTATCAGTTATGGAAAATGCAGATGGAGGATTACCTGTATCAAAAGGATTTGTGGCGGTCATTGGAAGGAAAGGCAAAGAAACCGACCACAATATCAGATGAAGAGTGGGACATTTTAGATAGAAAGGCATTGGGATCCATTCGATTGTGCCTTGCGTCATCTATAGCATTCAATATAACAGAAGCAAAAACGACTGCAGATTTGATGGCAACATTGGCTAAGTTGTATGAGAAACCCTCGGCTTTGAATAAGGTATTTCTTATGAAGCGTTTGTTTAATTTGAAAATGAGCGAGGGAGGGTCTGTAGCGGAGCACTTAAATGAATTTAATACAATTACCAGTCAATTGTCTTCGGTAAAAATTACCTTTGCAGAAGAGGTTAGGGCTCTCTTGATTTTATGTTCTTTGCCAGAAAGCTGGAATAGCTTGGTTATGGCTGTAAGTAACTCTGTCTCTGGTAAAAATACTTTGGTATTTGATGATATTGTTGGTGTTATCCTAAGCAAGGAAATGTGAAGGAAAAGCACAGGTGAGACTCCAACATCATCGGGTAGTGTTTTGAATGTGGAGAATAGAGGAAGATCAAAGGAAAGAGGAAAAGGCCCTGGGAATGAGAAGTCACGAGGGAAGTCAAAGAAAGGACGCTCTCAATCTAGAGGAAAGAAAGATTGCTGGTACTGCGGAAAGCCTGGTCATCTAAAGAAAGACTGTTGGTCTCGGAAAAACAAAGAAAGAGACAAAAATGAAAATGACAGTAAGGAAGCTAATATTGCAAGTAATACTTTACAAGATGCTTTAATCTTATGTTTGGATAATGTTAATGATTCCTGGGTAATAGATTATGGGGATTCATTTCATGCTAAACCCCATAGAAAATATTTTCTAGATTATGTTCAAGGTGATTTTGGACAGGTATATTGGGTGATGATGAGCCCTGTCAAATTGTTGGAAAAGGAAAGATAAAGATCAAGTTACAGAATGGTAATGACTGGTTTCTGCAGGAGGTAAGACATGTTCCTAATTTAAGAAGAAATTTAATTTCTGCAGGGCAACTAGGTAGTGAAGGTTGCATAGTTACCTTCTCAGACAGTATGTGGAAGGTCACTAAAGGATCATTAGTAGTAGCTAAAGGTGCGAAGGTAGGCACATTATATCTGTGTACTGGTAACACTTACTCTACCTTAGCTGCTACAGATAAAGTTACTGCAGTGACAACAATAATAAATGTTGCAAGAACAGATTCGATAATGTGGCACCATAGGCTTGGGCACATGAGTGAGAAAGGGATGAAAATCCTTCACTCCAAAAATCTATTGCCAGGACTAAAGAAGATTGATTTAGAGTTCTGTGAAAACTGTGTTTATGGTAAACAGAAAAGAGTCAGATTTCTCAAGGTTGGGAAAGAGAAGAAGAGTGAGAAGTTAGAGCTTGTACATTCAGATGTATGGGGACCGGCTCAGGTATCATCTCTTGGTGGCTCTTGTTATTATGTTATTTTTATTGATGACTCAACCAGAAAAACATGGGTATATTTCCTAAAACAAAAATCAGATGTTTTTAAAACTTTTAAGAAATGGAAAGCTTTGGTTGAGAATGAGACAGGAAAAAAGTTGAAGTGTCTCAGATAGGATAATGGAGGTGAGTATTGCAGCAAAGCATTTGAAGATTACTATTCCTTAAATGGGATTCGAAAGCAGAAGACAGTTCCAGGGACTCCACAGGAAAATGGTGTGTCAGAGAGAATGAATAGGACCATCATGGAACGTGCGAGGAGCATGAGATTGCATGCTAGATTGCCCTTACATTTTTGGGCAGATGCTGTACATACTGATGTCTATTTGATAAATAGAGGACCTTCAACCCCTTTAGATGGTGGTATTCTAGAGGAGGCATGGACTGGTAAAAAGGTAAATTATTCTTTTCTAAAAACTTTTGGTTGTGAAGCTTTTGTCCATGTTGATAAAGAAAACAGAACCAAGCTTGATGCTAAATCTCAGAAATGTACCTTCATTGGATATGGGATAGATGAATATGGCTATCGGTTATGTGATTTTGAAAATAAGAAAATAATTAGAAGTAGAGATGTTATATTCAATGAGAAGGTTATGTATAAAGAACAGATGCAGGAAAAGAAGCATGAACAGGACAAACAAGAATATGTGGTGTTGGATGAGATTCCTGAAAATGAAATGCCACAGGTACCTGATGCTCAGCAACAACAGATTGTCCCACAAACTCCTGCAAGTGTTAGACGTTCTACAAGGACAAGTAGACCCCCTGAAAGATTTTCTCCTTCTTTGTATTCTATTTTATTAACAGATTCTAGTGAACCAGAAGAATATGAAGAAGCAATGCAGGTGGATGCCAAACAACAGTGGCAGCTAGGCATGAAAGAGGAGATGGACTCCTTGATGAAAAATAAGACTTGGGACTTAGTCCCTTTACCTGCAAAAAAAAGAGCCTTGCCTAACAAATGGGTTTATCGGCTGGAGGAGGAGGAAGGAGGTCAGAAAAGATATAAGGCCAGACTTGTGGTAAAAGGTTTTGCACAGAAAAAGGGTATAGATTATGATGAAATATTTCTCTAGTTGTAAAAATGACTTCAATTAGAACTGTACTTAGTCTTGTGGCTACAGATGATTTACATCTTGAACAGTTAGATGTCAAAATAGCTTTTCTCCATGGAGATTTGGAGGAGGAAATTTACATGTTGCAACCACAGACTTGGTGTGCAGGTTGAAGAAAAGTCTGTATGGCCTAAAGCAAGCACCCTGACAATGGTATTTAAAATTTGATAGTTTCATGGCTGAACATGGTTATCATAGATGTCATTCTGATCATTGTGTATATTTTAAGAGATTTGATAATGGCAGTTATATTATCCTGTTGCTTTTTGTTGATGACATGCTTGTTGCTGGGTCTAACATGCAACATATAAATGATCTTAAACAGAAATTAGCCAGGTCATTTGCTATGAAGGATTTGGGTCCAGCTAAGCAAATTCTTGGTATGAGGATTACACGAGACAGGAAAATTAGAACCTTGAATTTGTCCCAAAATGAGTATATAAAGAAGGTGTTGAAAATATTTAACATGCAGGATGCAAAAGCAGTTAGTACACCTTTGGCTAGTCATTTCAAATTGACTAAGGAGATGTGCCCAAAGGCACAGGAAGAGGTTAATAAAATGTCTAACATCCTGTATTCATCAGCTGTTGGCAGTCTGATGTATGCAATGGTATGCACAAGGCCAGATATTGCACATGTAGTGGGAGTTGTGAGCAGGTTTATGAGTAATCTGGGTATGGAACATTGGAATGCTGTGAAATGGATTCTTCAGTATTTGAAAGGAACTACTACGAAGGCATTATGTTTCAAAGGATCTAATGCTGCTTTAAGTGGATTTGTTGACTCTGATATGGCGGGTGATATTGATTCATGGAGGAGTACTACAGGGTATGTTTTTACTATAGGGGGAACTGCAGTCAGTTGGATTTCTAGGCTGCAAAAGGTTGTTGCACTTTCAACCACTGAAGCTGAGTATGTTGCTGCTACAGAAGCCAGCAAAGAGATGATTTGGTTGCAATGTTTTTTGAAGGAATTGGGTCAGACACAAGAGGATAGCCCATTGTATACTGATAGCCAGAGTGCCATTCATCTTGCAAAGAACTCTGCTTTTCATTCAAGGACAAATCACATTCAGCTCAGGTACCACTTCATCCGGACTGTTTTGGAGGAGGGTTAGTTACGGCTTGAGAAGATTCACACAAGTGAGAATCCTGCCGATATGTTCACAAAGGCAGTTCCACAAGAGAAGCTGATTTCTTTATCAGTTTCTATTGGTCTTCTTGATTGATAATTATGGAATTTATACCAGTCAAGTCCTAGTGTTTTATCCAGCGGATGTTGCATGTACAGTGGTGTTGTGTAGTATCAGTCTCCAAGTGGGAGATTGTTCGGTGTGGAGCCTGATCAGTCTCCAAGTGGGAGATTTTTGAAATGTGGCGACTGATCAGCAAAGTACTGTACACTCAGCACGTATCCTCGTCG
Source organism: Cryptomeria japonica (assembly GCF_030272615.1). NCBI lineage: Eukaryota > Viridiplantae > Streptophyta > Pinopsida > Cupressales > Cupressaceae > Cryptomeria > Cryptomeria japonica. The sequence goes on along the minus strand of NC_081414.1, from coordinate 390,063,706 downwards.
GGGAGATTTTTTTGCCGTTTTTTGTTGATGAAAACCGACATTGTAATAAAACCTTAAAAAGGCCGACTTTGTTTGTTGCCCTAAAAACGCATATTATAAGTGGCTGGGATGCTTAAGGCATTGTAAGGTTGATGTACTATTTTTACTGGATAATAAGAAAGATTAGACGACTGTGTATGGTGGATGTAACCCATTATGGGTGAACCACGTTAAATCTCTGTGTTATCTGTGTCTTGTTTTATTTCTTTATCTTTTGTATTTAAATCTGCATATAATTGTTAGTTCATATTTGCTTCGGATCTGCTTGAAACCCTAACAACTTTCCCTTGAGTGCTCATAGTGGAAAAAGGTCAAACTTTGATGTTGCGTAACTCGAAGACCGTGGCACTTATGGATGAACCGTTCGAACCTATAGGGTTGTGTTGTCCCCATTGGTGGGCTTATTAGACCATAAATATAAAATTTATTACATTTTCTTGTTCATTGTTTACCCTAGGATAGGGTTATAACAGTTTTGACAAAAAATATTAGAACTTCCTCAATATACAACCAAATCAAGTGAAACAAATTGCAAATGGAAGATAACTCATCAGTGAATCATTCCCAACTAGTTTTCCAGCCAAATGAAAGAGGAATCAACAATATTTAAGCCTTTGATCAGGCTGTTACACGTGAGAATCATAAGAAAAGTGCAGCAAATGATAAGTTTCTTATTGAATATTCTTCAATACATAAAAAATCCTTCAAATGTATTTATAATCAAATGGCACAAATTTATTACAAATGTATTTATAATCAAATGGTACAAATTTGGGCTCTCAAAATTTGTAAATCAGCCCATGGACACTTTTATATATAAAATTTGGCATCTAATATAAATGATCAAGCTCATTACTATTTATATATATAAAATTTTGCATCTAAATATGCAAATTGCAACTCGTTGTTTTTTTATACAAAATTTAGCATCTAGATATGCACATTACAACTCATTGTTGTTTTTTTATACAAAATTTAGCATCTAGATATGCACATTACAACTCATTGATGTTTTTATATACAAAATTTGGTATCTATTGTATACACCTAAAAATGGTCTGAAGATAATTAATTAAATAAGCAATTATTTAATTAATCTCTCCTCCCCAATTTAATTGAATTCACTAAGCAATTTGATTAAATTTCCCTTTTCATCTACTTATTAATAAATCTAAGGATTTATTAAATAGGTTCATTTCATTTCACCCCTTTAATTAATTAATTCAAATTAATTAATTCCCCCCACGCAAATTCATTTCTTCCAACTCCTAATTAATTAATACAATTCAAATTCATGAGTTGTTGAGATTAATTAGTCATTTTCCTAATATTTGAATTTCTAAATTCAAATTCTCCTAACTTCTACCACTCCTAAACCTAACCATTCCTAAACCTAACCCATTCTACCTACCACCTTGTCCCCTTTCATCCAACATCTTCTAGAACCTTTGCGACACTTGTCACTAAGTGTTCCCTTTAATCCAACTCCCTTTGCCAACTTCCTCCAATTTAACCATTGATATCTTCAGATCAATCTCAACCGTTGATTCATGCCAACTCACCCCTAGCCTTGGAAAATCCTATAAATAGACCTCATTTTGGAGCAATAAGGGTCCCAATTTGATTTCATCATTTGCATTGTTATTATAGGCATCTAGCTTATAGTTTATCATTCTTAGCAATGTTATCATGCTCAATTTAGCTTAAATCTTAGCTTAATCATGCTAGGATAATCAATCATTCATATAGCTTAATCATGCTATTCTTGCTAGATCATGCATTTTCAGCATTCAAATCCTCCATCTAAGTGTAGTCAAGTCACTAGAATTTGCATACTAAGATCTGAGAGCAAAATTTATACTCACATTTACTAGGAGGCAATAAGTCGATTAGCTATGGTTTTGTCTTCCATTGTTTCAATTTTCTAACCATTGCTTGTAATGATTTATTGAGTGCATTGTGGTTGCAGGTACAAGTACACTTCACAGAGCACGACATCTACATATGCATATTACTGCTCATATGCATATTACAACTCATATGCATGTAGAGAACATCCAAAAAAGAAAAGTTACAATGATTCACAAAAGATATATATAAAATTGTCAAAATTATTCTACCATATTGTAGAATTATTCTTCTAGATGGCCCAAAATCAATCAAGTGAACCTTCTGGATCAACTCTAACCCTTAGTGTCTCAAGTATTGCCTCGTGGTCAGATTCACAAACTTTCCACAAATCCTTGTTAAGAGGTCTACAACGATATTTAATCAAATGGATATTTGTTACAACAAGAAGGTTTGAGTAATGAAGATTATGTCTATGTGTCTCAAAGTCCTCAAACAACCAGACATTATAATTTTGATAGGGTACCTACATTTTATAGAAGGATATTTTAATGCCAAAATGAATACAATGACTAATAAATAAATGAGTTTAAGAGGTCTCAATACAAATCGACACAACAACAGTACCTTCTAAGACATGTCCCTATCATAACAACAGATCCTATTGGGTACTCAATACCCTCTCTATCAACCACTGTAGAATTCAATTAATTTTTGGCCTCAATACAATGACACAAAAAGTAATTTGTTCCTTCTTCGTTGTTCTCATCCGCAATAACTGCATATGCATGACTTGAATTTAATAGAAGGATATAAGTTAATACCAAAATCAACATAAGTTAATACTAATAAATTAAGCTTAAAATTGATTTTACCCAAGTAACAAATTGCAACCCTTTACTTGGTTCAACTATGTCTGGTACACGGTCAAAATCCACTGATACTTCAATCTGGTTCATTTGTAGTGCTCTAGGAAGTTGATATGTATCTAGGGTTTGGAAAGGTCTACAAGACCATTGGTCAAACCACTTGTTTGATTCACATTCATCCCACACAAAATGCATACATGAAGAGGAAAAGCATGCAACCTGTCTAGTATAAATAACTAGTGATGCTGCATTTGAACTTCTAAATGAAAGCATGTCACTTGATCCTGTAAGTGTACATTAATATGGATATTTTTCAATGTTATATTCATGTATTTACCAAAAATATCTATAAATCATAGAGTTACTTGCATTACCTGGTCCCATCATAGAGTTACACCATTGCACAATTGTTTTTGCATCTATTAACATTGTACCACCTTCGTACTTCAATTCCTCTTTGGTAAGAGATCTTTTCACGCATGCTCTCCTTTTCCATGCCCTGCCTCAATGAAATTCCAAAAATGTTGCACACCACTTGTCACATGCATCCTAGTCAACCAGTAGAATATCCTTGCATCATTGAATTGTGTGGTGCAATTATCTGACCATATTAAGTGTTGGTTGTATCTTATATCTCCTTCCCTTAAACTATCATAGAAGACTGTAAAGCATCCTTGCACAAACTCTAAGGAATGAGCACAATCATCACTGATATAGAAGTGATATTCTCTTATAACCTTGCTATCCTCCTCGGTGCTATCATGTGCATGTATGAATGCTATGTATACAAAAATTATAACTTGTGTAGAGTGGTAATACATAGATTGTACTTCATTTTGCGGCTTTAGTGTATAATTCTCAGCAAAATCAATGACAAAGACAATAGTGTCGAGGGGGAAAGTGTCCTTACACAGCTTGAATTGCTCATCTAACCACCTAGCTCTATGTGTGTGACCTATGTACTCATACACTAGTTTCTCTTGAAACATCTTCATAAAATCGGCTTTGCATATATCCCTTTTAACTAACTTGCACCTCTTTAATTATTTTCCATCTTTAACACCATATGTGACTAACTTGTATTTTCCAATAGAAACTAGTTCCTTACCAATTTCATGTGTGCTATCCAGATGTAGGCATCTATGCAACTATTGCAAACCACCACATGTAGGACAAAAAACTCTCAAACACATCATCTTATAGTAAATGCACCCGTCATCTCGTCTAAATAGTATACTTGAAATAAATTCTCTCGGTGACTTAGGTGGTGCTTGTAGACCACATTCCTGCAAAACATCGTTAGTGTTCAAAGTACATCATATATAGCGATAAATATCATAATGCATGGAAAATTCAACATGGACCCTAAAACAACATTTAGTACGTGCATGATTAATCTCAACATAAAATGGTTTTGTCATCTCAAATAATATTTGACTAATTTTAATCTGAGGAAATCTTTGAAGAAACCTTTCATAAAATTGTGTTTGAGTCATATCTAAATAGTGTTTTGGATGTGGCTCACAATTTCTAATTCCAATTCGCCTTCTAACAAAATCTCTTTGGTTGGGTGAAATCCTTGTGATGTCATGCCAATATTTCTCAATTAACATTCTTAGTGCATCAACAACAACCTTGTCCTTGCATGGGAGTATACTCGAGAATGCCCAAAGAGAATTATTATTAGGATCCTCAATTTTCTCTCGCTTCTCTAAGGCATAGTGTAATGTGGTTCTACTTATCCTTAATGACTTGCTTATTTTGCTTATTAAATGATATTTCTTCATTTCCTTTCCCATTATGGTTGATGTGAGGACACGACAAGTAACATTAGCATCTTTAGTGCATGATTTCAAACCAATGGCTTGGTATGCATCAAAAATATTTCTCACAATGGTTCTTTCACTATTATTTTTGGATGTTCTTAACCCCAAATTTTTCATTGTCTCCCTAAATTTCAGATTTTTAATCATTTCAATAACTATTTGTCATCTTCCACTTTGATTTAAGTTTTCAAAATAGTTATTCCAAATTCTTCTAGCCATTCTTCTACAAGTTCTTTCAGAAATTTTCTCATGCATTGGCTTCACAATATTTTCATCAATGTCTATTAGGAAATTTGGTTTTCTAAAAATTATTATAAGAGGTGTTAAGATTGGTGCATGCTCTTCATTTTCATTAGGTGCATTATGTGCATTGATCAAATCAAATTCAAATGGTATATCTTCTTCAATTTCATTAACATGTGCAACGCAGAATCATTTTCAAATGTTGTATGTTCATTGCATTCATTAGGTGCATTCATCATATGCATTTGAATTGGTGTATGTTTATCATTTTGATTTGGTGCATTCATCATATCAATTTCAATTGTTGAATGTTCATCACTTTCATTAGGTGCATTAGATGATGTACCTTCACGTAATCTCCTTATATGCTCCCTTTGTCTTTCCTTTGCTACCTCTCTTTGTTCATTTGTTCCTCTCTTGTTCTTTCCCATTGTCCTACACATAACATCATGATGACAATACACAATCAAATAGCAAAAAAATAACAAATGATCATCATTTTGTTACAATCTAAAGTAAAAATGATAAAATAACTTTAAAAAAACCAAAATACAAGACAAATCAATCATGATCAAAGCAAAAAAACAACAAATGATCATCATTTTGTTATAATATAAAGTAACAATGATAAAATAACTTAAAAAACAATCCAATATACGAGAAAAATCAATCGATTCAAAGCAAAATTGACAAAAAATAAATGAAAACCTAATTGCTACTGTCCCAGAAAATCATATGTAACAATAGTGGGGCCTTCGAACAACTTGCAATGATGGTTTTTAGGCCGTTGGGACTAAAATATATTAAGATTTTCCCATAACCCGTACGGGTTATGGAAACCTAATGTGAACGTTCACAATTTCTCATAGCTTGTACGGGTTATGCAGAACTAGAAGTTTTGGCCTTAGTTTTGCATAACCTGTATGGGTTATGTAGAACTAGGAGCCAAATAGGAAGTGGGGAAAGAGAAAGAGGGAGAGAGAGAGGGGGAAAGAAAGAGAAGGGAGAGAGGGTGAGAATGCAATTAAGAGAAGGGAGAGAGAGAGAGAGATGATGATATGATGAATCAATAAGGATCCAGACAACTACTGAGAGGGGGGGTGAATCAGTAGATAGAAAGCTGACTAAACTTTCACCAACCTCTAAAAATATCTCTCAAGTCAATCTCTGAACTAACTGGTTCAAACACTGAACTACAAACTTCAATAGCATTGATAGTTTTACCGGTTGACTGACATACCAAAATAACAGTATAACAGCTCTGAAACTCCCAAACCATTTAACCAAAACATCAAAATACTTTACTAACAATAGTAAAAGCACATAAAAAACACAGTGGGGATGAATACCCATAAGTATCTAAACTCTTTTGAAATTCACCCTATTAGGAGCCAAGCCTGTTAAAGCTTTACAAAAAGTCCTGTTAAGAACAAATCCTGTTAGGGACTACTCGGTTAAGGGATTGGCTATATTGCCCTGTTAGAAGAAATACCCTTTTAGGAGTAACCTCGATAGAGGATTTGAAATCCAAGATAATTGATCACCTAGTTAGAGGATTTAGATAGCACTAAGTCTATTAAAGCTTACCCGGTTAAGGGATTTGACTGTTGTAGTTGTTAGAGAACAATAGGGGTTTGTTGATCTGGTAAATAGAACTACTCTACTTGATTAGATCCTTTTCATGCTCCTATCTACCTTCACACATACTGCAGATACACCTTCTGGTTCGACAATCAATCACATTGACACTTAACCAAAATTGCCAACACTCCTTATAAGCCAAACAATAGGTCAGTAACACATCACAAAACTAAGATCTCATAGAGATTACAAAACAAATCGGTTCAAATATGACCATTAGATTACATAGCAATCATTGCACACCATTTAAGACAACCTCTACCGCTCCTTGATCAACACTTCATCAAATCTTGTAACTCATCATGCAGTTTCCTCTTCATGCAATGTACTCACTCATTCCTAAGATAAAACTGTTATCTCTATATGCCAAAAACCATTTGAAACTTATCACATACAACATGCACACGTGGCATAATCATTACCATTCACCATTTGATCATAAACCAATACATTTGATTCACCAAGCTCCATCAGTTAGGGTTTGGCGCATCAACAGGTAGGGTTACCGGTTGATCTCACTGCTTCTAAAGTAATGTCAGTTTCCTTCACTAGCTCACCTACCGGTTGCAAAACAACATAAAAACAACATTATTACCAGTTACAATTGACATCAATGGCAACACAATAGTTCATCAATACAATCTTCAATAAAATACCAATGATATCCCCCTTTGGTATTGACGGTAATACAAATATCAATACACTCGATTGTGATGATTGAGAGTAATGCACACACATAGGTATAGGAATCCTAATTACATTTTACCATGTACTCTCCTTCAACTGAGTCTACATGTCTTCAGCTGGTAACTGGCTATAGTTCTTCTCTTTATAAATCATACAATTCTTCTCCATAATCATATAGTTTTTCTCCCCCTTTGACAACAATGCCAAAGTGAAAGTAAAACATGCAGTGTCACACTTCACTGTTCTGCATCAACAATCTACAACTTGATGCTCCCCCTGTGGAATAACTCCACTCTACACCAATCTTGCTTCAAGATTCTTTAATTAGCTTTGAGACGGGTGTCTTCCACATCTACTCAATTAACCTCATGTAGGGGCACAACGCCTAACTAACTTCTAAGATACTCAAAAGTAGTATGAGGCAGAGGTTTAGTAAAGATATCTGCTAGCTACTCCTTAGTAGATACATGCTCCAATAATACATCTTTACTTTGCACTTTCTCCCTCAAGAAATGATATTTCAACTCAATATACTTGGTTCTAGCATGCAACACTGGGTTCTTTGAAATATTTACTACATTGGTGTTATCGCATAAAATCCTTACTGGTTCTATGATCTTCAACTTGAATCCTTCCAGAATGTGTTTCATCCAGATTTCTTGGGTACAATTCATATAAGCTACAACATATTTAGCTTCAACAATGGACTGTGATAGACAACTCTGCTTCTTGCTGCTCCAAGATACAAGTCTTCCTCCAAGAAAGGATGCACCACCGGTTGTTCTTTTCTTGTCATCAACATTTCCTGCCCAGTCTACATCTGTATAAACATTCAAATCAAAGTTACATGCATATGGATACCATAATCCATAATAGTACCTTTCAAATATCTAAATATCCTTTTAGTTGCAATCGTGTGTGTCTCCTTAGGGTCTAAAATCTGGCAACTAATCCAACTGCATGAGCAATATCCTGACTACTGTGAACAACATAATGCAGTTTCCCTATTATTGACCTATACTCCTTTTCATCAATAGATGCGACATCATCCTCCTTAGACAATTTACAACCTGTAACCATTGGTATCCCAACTAGTTTACAGTCACTCATTCCAAATGTCTTCAATACCTCTTTCACATATTTAGGCTGTGTGATAAAAATACCACTCTTCATCCACTAAATTTGCAAACCTATGAATAATTTTATCTCTCCTACCAAAGACATTTCAAATTCACTTTTTATCTCATTTGCAAAGTCATCACTCATGTCATCATTGCCTCCAAAAATGATATCATCCACACACACTTCACTAACCGATATCTTATCTCCTTCAATCTTGAGATATATATTGTTGTCTTCACTGGTTCTCTAAAAACCTATCTTCATCAGGTGTGAATGTAGTCTTTCATACCATGCTCTTGGTTCTTGCTTCATACCATATAGTGCCTTGTGTAGTTTACACACTATATCCTTTGCATCAGTCAAAGCATAACCATCTGGTTGTTCAATGTATACTTCCTCTTCCAGTATTCCATTTAGAAACGTTGACTTCACATCCATCTAATATACTTTGAATCCCCTATATACTGCAAATGCAAGTAGAGTCCTAACACCTTCCAATCTAGCAGCTGGTGCAATTGTCTTGCCATAGTCTTCTCCTTCTTCCTATGCATAACCTTTGCATACCAATCTATCTTTGTTTCTGACTACTACTCCATCTTCATTCAATTTATTCTTGAATACCCATTTAGTACCTATCACATTTTTATTCACCGGTTTGGGTACTAGGGTCCATGTATTGTTCTTCGCAATCTGATCAAGCTCCTCTTCCATAGCTTTGATCCAATGATCATCTCCAAATGCTTCCTTAGCAGTTCTAGGCTCAATAGTGGAGATCATGCAAGAATTCTCTCTAATTCTTCTTCTGGTTAACACTCCAACATCTTTATCTCCAATAATCTGGTCAGGATTATGATTGAGTCTCACATACCTTGGAATAACATGATCATTATCTTTAGGTTCTTCATCCTCACTATCATCATCTTCTTCTGCAGAATCTATCTGTTCCGGTTGAACTGGTACTAAAACATTCACTTCAACTTCTGGTTCCAAAATCAAGATATAAGGTTCACATTCCTTCTTCTCCTCATTGGTTTCTCTTGAAACTTTAGGACACTCATCCACTCGGACATCAACATTTTCAATGATTCTCTTTGTTTGATTGTTGTAACATTTGTAGGCCTTACTCTTGGTGGAGTAACCAATAAATATGCCTTCATCACTCTTAGCATCAAACTTACCAACATAGTCACCTCTCTTGATAAAACATTTACTGCAAAAAATATTAAAATAACTGACATTAGGTGATCTACCATACCAGTATTCATAAGGAGTTTTATCCTTACCTCTCTTTACCAATATCCGGTTCATAGTGTAGACAGCTGCGCTGACAGGTTCTCTCCAGAAACTTTTTGCTACACCTCCTTGTATTAGAATTGTTCTAGCAGCTTCAACAACTAACCGATTGTTCCTCTCTATAATACCATTCTGTTGTGGTGTCCTGGGTGCAAAAAGATGCCTCTTAATTCCATTGTCTTCACAATATCTAGTGAATTTATCTGAAGTAAGTTCACCTCCTTGATCAGTCCTCAGACACTTTATCTTCTTACCACTTTCCTTTTCAGCTAAGGACCTGAATGACTTAAACTTACTAAAGGTTTTTGTTTTGTCCTTCAAGAATGTGACCCACATCATTCTTGAGCAATCATTAGTGAAGATCATAAAATATCTATCACCTTGAATAATTTTAGTCCTTATTGGTCCACAGAGGTCTGTATGAACCAAATCTAACAAATGTTCTGCTGAGAAAGATTTGCTCTTAAAAGTTGAGGATGTCATCTTTCCTAACTGACATTCCTTACATAGAGCATTCACCGGTTTGTCCAATTGAGGAAAACCTCTTACTGACTTGGACTTACTAAATTTGACAATGTTATCAAAATTTATATGACAAAATATTCAATGCCAAAGCCAACTATCATCTACTTTAGCAATTAAACAGTTGTTGACTTTAGGATTTAGGTGAAATAGGTTACCTTTTGTCTGCTTGCTAGTTGCAATCAACTCACCTTTGCTACCATAGATTTTGCACATTCCATTCTTAAATTCCAATGGATAACCTCTATCATTGAGTTGAGCTATAGTCAAAAGATTGTGCTTTAATCCTTAAACCCAATAGACATCATCTGTACTGCTCTTTAAATTAAGAGAAATGGTTCCCTTTCCTTTTACCATGCAGGGTGAGTCATTTCCAAATCTCACAACTCCTCCATCAAATTCCTTCAAAGCAAGAAATTTACTCCGGTCATCGGTCATGTGGTGTGAACAACCACTATCTATGATCTAATCATCAGAACTATCCATGCCAGAAACCAATGCCTTCTGATAAGATGTCTCCTCTTTAATGGAAACAAAGACAATGTCTTCATTAGCATCTCCCTCATATTCCTCATCAGTGATACCACCATCAACTGCAATGAGGCAATCTCTTTTGCCTTTACCTTTTTACGTCTTTTACTTCTCACGCTTATGCTTATTATCACCATTAGAACAACTAGCTGTGTTGGAAAATGCACACTCCAATGAGAAATTGTAGGTGATTGAAGGTTTTGTCATTGATGGCAACCTTGCAATCATATGATACCAGTAAGACAAATATATCGACATTGGCACCGACAAACTCTACATCGGTATACAGAACACCGACAATGAAAGGAAGGATACTGGCACCTTGGCCAACTTCAATTTTGTTTAAAATGTATTTTGTAATTAATTGTAAAATCATTGTAAGATGACATGGTGAGTTGTAATATGACTCATATATGTATGAGATCAATGTAGATCATTTTGTAATAAGGTGATAGGCAAAATTATGCAGACCTAATATGCGAATTATTGGTTAAGGGTTTATGTATGTAGCAGAGCTTAAACCGGTACTGAACCTGGCATAACGGATGCTAATCTGAAGTAGTACAAGACATTGGATTTTTATAATCCTTTTGTAAGTCAGTGTGACTTCTTTTGTAATTGAGCAGTGAGCTCTAGGCACTTGGCCTTCCTGCATGTGCAAGCCCCTATTGTAAAAGTAATATTCTCTTATTGGCCAGTAAGTAAATATTGTGGGTCACAAATCCCACCGAGGTTTTTCCCACACCAGGTTTCCTCATTAAAATACTGTGTTATGGTGTGCTTCTTATGTGGTTGTTGTTATTCTTAGTTACTGCATTATTTTTGGTTTACCAGTACACAGTTTTAATATGCTTTTCATGTTTTAAGTCAAGTAAATTTATATACCGGTTAGATACTAATTCACCCTCCCCTCTCATTATCTTTGGGAATCCTAACAATTGGTATCAGAGCCTAGTCCTCTATTTTCAGAAGCCTAACAGCTTGAGGAAGATCTTGTCACCGGTAGAGATGGAAAACTTGAGAAAGCAATTGGAAACAACTCTTACAGACTATGAAGCAGAAAAGGTGAAGAATATCAAACTTGAAGATGATCTGAAGGCTGCTCAGGATATTATTCAAGCACTTCAAGAAAATTTTACTATTGCAAGGAACAAGAGAAGAGAACTTTGTGAAAAGATGCAAAATGAGGAAAATGAAAAGGAAACTCTTAATGATCTGGTAAACAAGCTAAGACAAGAAATCAGTACAACAAATAATGAGATGCAGGATATGACTATGAGATTTTGTAAAGAAATTGAAGACAGAAAGAAAACTGAAGAATACTTGGTTAGAAGACTAAATGATGCTGGAAATGAAAACACAAGACTCAGCCATGAAAATGATATGTTGAAGATAGATCTAATGCACACACAAAATGACAGAACTGAACTCATGAGACAGAAAGGAATCTTGGAGAATGAACCGACTGCTGCAAATCAACACAAGGAGAAATTCAAGAAAAGTTCAGAAGAACTTGGTGACATGCTGAAGAATCAAAAACCTAATGGTGATACAAATGGCCTTGGCTTTGAAATTGGTGAAAGCTCCGCTACTGCAAACCATCATGATCACAACAAACCGGTAAGGCAACCTACTACTTACAAATTTAATGGAAAATGCTTTAACTATAACAAGTATGGTCATAGAGCAAATCAGTACAGATATAGAAATTATAAGAACAAAGTAACACTCCATTGACAGGAGAATCTTCATCTAATTGAAGCAAATCTTTTGGGGTTTAGCAACAAAATGAAAAACATGCTATTATTCCCTCGGTTGATGGTGAGAAATTGAAATTACTTCTATACCGGTATATGAGTTAAGTTGTGACTTAACCAGTGAGCATTAAATGTGGTACTTGGAGAAAATAACATTATAAAGCAAGTGTTTTGGCTCCTTTTTCATTCACCAAGCATTCAAATCTTCGAGAGCGCGAAAATTCCTGAGCGAAGGCATTCTAAGCGAAGAAGTGAAGCAATCCATCAAATCATTCATCCTTAAGGAAAATTGAGGTATTTATAGCTATGGCATCTTCATCCACTCCTGAATTTATTGCAAACCCTATTGTTGTTGAAGTTGTTAAGCACCCTAGACCCATATTCCAACTAGTTCCCAAAATTGCGAAGAAAGATGATAGCATAGGTGCATTCTCTCAAATCCCTAAAGGAGTAGTATATGCTGAAGACCCTAGGATGTATATACATTGTCATATTGAGGAATTAGGTGATGATGAGATTAAGAACATGTTTAAAACCATGATTTGTGATGAATTTGGAAATGTCAAACCTGAACATAAGGTAGTAGAAACCCTAGGTTTCACTAAAATTCTTAGTATCCCGTATTTTCCCAAGGATATCATAAGGATTGTGTTAAGTAGAGTACATGGTGAATTTTTCTGGTTGGACTCAATTCATAAAATCACAAAAGAAGTAGTAAAAGCTATAACATGGTTACCCTCCACCGATAACAGACCAGACAAAACAAAGGTCTCAAATGACACAGTGATAAACCTAACCGGTGCAACATTTGATAAGAGATCTTTAAGGGTAAATGATGTGAAGGATATAAATGTCAAATTTATCAGTATGATCTTAGGTTATAAGGCTACACATGCAAATAGGTTAAACTCAGTTTCTAGCCTATGTATCAAGAGTGCCTATGATATGGTCAATGATAATGCAAGGATAGATATATGTGAATGGCTTAAAGATGAGTTGATAGACAATTTGGGTAAGATCAAAAGAGATAAGAAAGGAACATTTAGATTTGGAAACTTACTTGTTTGTTTGATGTTGTACATAACCAAACAAGTGCTCGGTATTGGTGCTAGAGATTTTGGTTTTGACATTCCGGTAGGAAAACAACTATCAGATCTATTGAACAATATGGGTGAGAACCGAGAGAAAAACATAAATGAGCATTTTCAAGCATTGAAGGCTTGAATGAAGACTAGAGTAAGACTGTCACAAACTATTGTGGATAAGTATCATAAAGAAATCTGTTTTATGATCAAGAAAGATGAAATTTGGATGGAAGCAATTGTCCCTAGAACTATTTGGGTAAATGAAATGGGGTATGAAATAGATGACAACATCATAGAAACATATGCAAAAGCCCTCCTTGAAGCTCCAAAGGAACCGGAAGAGGAAGTTTTTGGAAATGCTGAAACAATAGAAAGTGGAATTCAATCTAGAAAAACGGTTAAGAAAGTCGAAGCAACCATAAGGAAAGGAACCCGACAGGCAAAGGAAATCAAGGAAGATGTTCTGAAACAAACTAGTATAAGTGAAAGTGAGTTGGAAGCACCTCAACCGGAAACTCATCTTTCACCAGTTGGAACTTCTTCTAAGAGTGATATATCGACAATATTTAAAAGGGTTGAAAGGAAAAGAAAACCCTCACTGATACCTTCTCCTACACCTAAAAGGACAAGACAAAAACAACAGGCAGTAAGGCCTCCAGCGAAGAAAATGACTCCTAAGAAGAAGAAGGTGAAACAAGATATTGCTCCAATAGACAAACTTCTTAGCAAAATTACAGAGTATGTAATTTTGCACTTAGATATATACAAGAAATTCTTAATGGAAGTTGTTGATGAAATTCCAAATGATCTGTATAGAAGACTTGAAGCTAGAAGATTAGCCATTGTTGAACTGGATAAAAAGATTAAGATTGAAAAATTACTGGCAATGCATCCAGTTAATTCACCTGATGAAATAGACAAATTAATCAGTGAGGCTAACCGGACAATATTTTCTACTTCTCATCGGCATGTAGCACTAATGGTTGGCAGAGTAAATGAAGTATCTAAGGAAACAACAGATGGATGGGATATATTCTGTGTGGAAAAAGAAAAAGAGGAAGAATTACTTAGGCCTAAAAATATCAAAGTATATCAAAAGGACATAGATAAGGGGAAAGGTAAGGTAGGTGGACCACCAAGCCTAAAAATAACTGACAATGTGCCCCCACCTCTTTCAGATACTCCACTGGTAGACACTACTGATAGACAACCGGCCACAAAGAGTATGAAGACTCTGGTAGAAGATACAAATCCAGAATCAGAAATTTTGTATATAGTAAAAGTAGACACTTAGGAAGTTAATGTCGTGGTTGACAGAGAAACCACTGAGGATAAGGAGAAAAATGTGACTACTAAGTCACCGACTGCAAAGGTTGAGATAAACATAGAAAAACCTTCATAGACAGAGCAACCGACAAAGGATACCACTAAGGAATCGGTAGATACAATAGATAAACCATTTGAAGAACCAGCAAAGAAAAGTTCAAAGGTACAAACATAGATTACATCTAAGAAACTGGCAATTAAAAGCTCAGAGAAACCCTCGGAGATACAGATAGAGAAACCAAAACTGGTATAGGTTGAAGCACAGGTTCAGATAGAGACAGTACCACCATCCCAAAATGAAAAGCATAAACCTTTGTTTGTTGAAATGCAAACACAGACAGACCTACCAGAGGTCGAATCAAGCAAGGTAATTACCACAACCAGTAGCATGGCTATTGTAAAGACTGTTGGACAAACATCTGGTACAACTATGGCAGAATTCAGACCTACTAATGTAATAGAGGTCATGTTAGATTCAATAAAGAAGATCACAAAATGTAATGCACAAGCCTATAAGGCTATTGATGATACAATACCAATTTTTAAATTGATAGCACCAAAGTGCACAATTGATAATAAGGATTCTTTAGGTCAACTAGACACATTGTCTAAGTTCATCACCGACAACCTATTGACTATTGATCAAATAAATGAGGATACATTTAAGGAAAGAATGATAAAAGAAAAAGAAAAATTCTTTGAAGATATTGTGAAGAAGAACAAGGAAGAAATGGATACCCTTTTACCAGAACTTGGAGAAATAATTTATGACTTCAAGAAAATGTACAGGGACACTTGCAAAATGAATGTATTAACATAGGATCTTGACAAGGAGATCAACAAAGCACAAGAGAAGATAAGTAATATTGCTGACAATCTGATAGGAGCATCAGATTCATTTTTGGAGTTAGAGAAGAAAATTGTAGAGCAAGAAGAGAAAATCAAGAAACTAGAGAATGACAAACAGGGAATAAAAGATAAGGCAAAGGACTTGAAATGAAGACTTAGCCCAAGACTATAATACCTTATTTCCTTGAGAAAAGAAATATTTGAGGCTCTGGTTCCCGGACTGAAGACACTGGAAGAGAAAATGCACATACTCACCAGTATAGTGCAGAGAACTCAAGAGGCAATAAAAGATAGCAAGATATTCAACAATGGTATAAATTTGATCTTGACATATATATTTCATATTGTAACCCACCAGTTACAAGAATCCAGGTAGGACTCCACTGACACCGAATGACAACCTTTGTCATTGATGTCAAAGGGGGAGTAGTGGGATGAGAAAAATGGTCAGAGGAAAGGACATCATCCGCTCAGGGGGAGCATACATTTTTTTTGGTACATAGTTTTGGTAAGACAATTTTGGTAGACTATTTTTGGATATTATTTTGGACACTTTTGATTTTTCTCATGAGTTTTGCCATCAATGCCAAAGGGGGAGATTGTTGGCAAATGCACACTCCAATGAGAAATTGTAGGTGATTGAAGGTTTTGTCATTGATGGCAACCTTGCAATCATATGATATCAGCAAGACAAATATACCAACACTTGCACCGACACTCTACACCAGCATACAGAACACCGAAAGTGAAAGGAAGGATACCGACACCTTGGCCGACTTCAATTTTGTTTAAAATGTATTTTGTAATTAATTGTAAAATCATTGTAAGCCGACATGGAAAGTTGTAATATGACTCATATATGTATGAGATCATTGTAGATCATTTTGTAATAAGGTGATAGGTGAAATTATGTAGACCTAATATGTGAATTATTGGTTAAGGGTTTATGTATGTAGTAGAGCTTAAACTGGTACTGAACTTGGCATAGCAGATGCTAATCTGAAGCAGTACAAGACATTGGAATTTTATAATCCTTTTGTAAGTTATTGTGACTTCTTTTGTAATTGAGCAGTGAGCTCTAGGCACTTGGCCTTCCTGCATGTGCAGGCTCCTATTGTAAAACTAATATTCTCTTATTGGCTAGTACGCGAATATTGTGGGTCACAAATCCCACCAAGGTTTTTCCCACACCGGGTTTCCTCATTAAAATATTGTGTTATGGTGTTCTTCTTATATGGTTGTTGTTATTCTTAGTTACTGCATTATTTCTAGTTTACCGGTACACAGTTTTAATATGCTTTTCATGTTTTAAGTCAATTAAATTTATATACCGGTTAGATAATGATTCATCCCCCCCCCCCCCCCCCTCTTAGTATCTTTGGGAATCCTAACAAGCTGCACTATGTCCAATCTTGTTACATGCAAAACACTTCAAAGGTAATTTACCTCTGTACTTATCGGTACCTCTGGGTAATCAACTTCTCTACTGGATCTAGACTCATAACTGTGACTAACATCTCTACTTTTCCTCATAGGTGGGTTAGAAACTGAAGCTCTAAATGCAGATTTGGATTTTTGAGCACTACCATCATAACCATTTAATTTAAATGCAGTAAGTTTACCAATGATGGAGTCAAGAGTTACCTTAGTTTTATAAATAGACTTTAGCTCCTGAATGGCTTTAACTCGGATAGCATAGACCGGTAGAAGGGTTCTCAACACCTTACTTTCACTATGGCATCCTCCACTTTACCATCAACACTTTTGATCTCATCGACTATCTCCTTAATCCTTTGACCACACTATTGAATATTCTCACCTTCAGCCATCTGCATGTCATCAAATTTACCTCTCAGACTCTCTTCTTTGGCAATCTTCAAATGCTCATCACCGCTATAAATCTCCTCAAGTTTCTTCCACACATCATAAGCAGTCTCTAGACCATGGACATCAACATACTCTGAATCAGACAAAGAACTCATAAGGGCCTCCAATGCTTGATTATTCTCTTGTTGCTCTTTCTTTTGACCATCAGACATAGTCCCACTAGGTGCAGTATATTATGTAACAACATGTTCCTAGTATTTACTTCCTAGACTCTTGATATAGATTTTCATCCTATCACTCCATATTCTATAGTTTTCCCTATTAAACTTCAGACCTTCTTTCTTCATCATTTTCTTCTAGATATTTACCTCAAGTTGTTAGGCTTGGACACTAGAGGACCTGACATGCTTTGATACCAATTGATGATATGATGAATTAATAAGGATCCAGACAACTACTGAGATGGGGGGTGAATCAGTAGATAGAAATCTGACTAAAGTTTCACCAACCTCTAAAACAATCTCTCAAGTCAATCTCTGAACTAACTAGTTCAAACACTAAAATACAAACTTCAATAGCATCAAAAGTTTTACCGATTGAATAGCATACCAAAATAATAGTATAAAAAATCTGAAACTCCCAAACCATTTAACCAAAACATCAAAATACTTTAGTAACAATAGTAAAAGCACATTTCAGATTACTGTCGATCATCTTAACATATCTAAGTAGATTTAACAGTTATGCAAATTAACTATATCAAACATAACCACAAAAACCATTCACCACTTCACAAAATTATTTTTGACGTGGAAACCCAAATGGGAAAAACCACGATGGGGATGAATACCCACAAGTATTATGAACTCTTCTGAAGTTTGCCCTGTTAGGAGCCAAGCCTGTTAAAGCTTTACAAAAATTCATGTTAAGAATAGATCCTGTTAGGGACCACCCGGTTAAGGGATTGACTATAATGCCCTGTTAGAAGCAATACCTTGTTAGGAGTAACCTCAATAGAGGATTTGAAATCCAAGATAATAGATCACTTGGTTAGAGGATTTAGATAGCACTAAGCCTATTAAAGCTTACTCGGTTAAGAGATTTGATTGTTGTAATTGTTAGAGAACAACATGGGTTTGTTGATCTAGTAAATAGCACTACTCTGCTTGATCAAATCCTTTTCATGCTCCTATTTGCCTTCACACATACTATAGATACACCTTCTGGTTTGGCAATCAATCACACTGACACTTAACTGAAATTGCCAACACTACAACAAAACAACTCATTGACCTTATAAGCAAAACAACAAGTTGGTAACACATCACAAACCTAAGATCTCATAGAGATTACAAAACAAATCGATTCAAGTATGACCATTAGGTTACATAGCAATCATTTAACACTATTTAAGACAACCTCGACCGCTCCTTGATCATCACTTCATCGAATCCTGTAACTCATCATGCAGTTTCCTCTTCATGCAATGTACTCACTCATTCCCAAGATAATACCGTTATCTCTACATGCCAAAAACCATTTGAAACTTATCACATACAACATGCATATGTGGCATAATCATTCCCGTTCACCATTTGATCATAAACCAATACATCCAATTCACCAAGCTCCATCGGTTAGGGTTACCAGTTGATCTCATTACTTCTAAAGTAATACTGGTTACAATTGACATCAATGTAATCTTAAATCAAATACCAACCAGAGAGAGAGAGAGAATAGGATAAGGAGAGGGATATGGATGGAGAGGGAGAGAGAGGAGAGAGAGAGAATAGGATAAGGAGAGAGGGATGGATGGAGAGGAAGAGAGAGGGAGATTAGGAAAATGAGAGGAGGAGAGGGAGAGGGAGAGGGAGAGAGAGGGATATTGTGAAAAGGAGAGGGGTAGAGGGAGAGAGAGGGTGAGAATAGGATTAAGAGAAGGGAGAGGGAGAGAGAGAGAGAGAGAAAGAGAGAGAGAGAGAGAGAGAGAGAGAGAGAGAGAGAGAGAGGAGGTAGAGAGAGAAAAGGGTGAGAGAATTGACAGAGAGAGAAGTGTGAGGGGGAGAGAGATGAGATAGAACTCAAGGAGGATAATTAGGGCTCAGAATAGACAAAGACAATGATGGGGAAGGAAGACGAGAGAGAGAGGAAAACAAGAGAGACATGCATGTATACAAACATATATACATATATCTATATAAATAAATGTATATATAACTATAGATATGCATATATACATACATAAACACATATTATATATGTGTCTATACATATGTGTATTAAATGCTAAGTTTATAAGCATACATTGTTATGTCTTCATAACCCGTACAGGTTTTGTGAAACAAAAAATAATGGTTTTTGTTTTACATAACCCGTACGAGTTATGTATAACCGTGAATAGTACTTTTTGTTTTTCAAAACTCGTGTGGGTTTTGGCTTGGTAAGAGGGTTGGAAAATGACCCTAAGGCTTGCAAGCCCTTTTTTGTCCCTTTACACATTTTTTAATCTTCCAACATGATTTCTCGACTTCGTCGTCATCAAGTTTACAAATGATCAAGTGGGTATCTCTAAAATTACCACCATAATCTCACACGTCTTCTGAGTTTTTGACCATATAATTTTTTCTATTTTTGGATAACATTAGCACAGTAAACTTTAATTTTCTTTACCAGTGCTTTAACAGTCCTCACAGACACATGTCTACCATTTTTTAATAACTTTTTATATACTTGACCAAATTCAAAATTAATTATATATTATCGTTCTACACTAGATTCTATACACTTTTAAACAAAGAAGTTTTCATTTTCGATTATTTTGATGCAAGTTATGCCCAACGCATGAACATGTACCAAATTTTCAGGATGCGGTCACTTCACAAAATCATAAAAAAAAATACTCAATGGAAAATTACAAAAAAATATACAAATTTTAGATCTCACTCTTACCTATCATACTACCAAAGGGTTTTTAAAAATACGAAAACTAACTATATATTTTGTGCAGTGCACGAAAACAACTATGTTATGTTTTTATGAAAAAATCAGGAACAACTTTTCGAGTGCGAGAGGTTTGACCCTCTTAATCTTATCCAATTTTTAAAAAGTTTTTTAGTTTAGAAACTAGATTCAGATTACTACAATTCTTATTATTTTTCAACTCCTAGTTTTGAGTGCATGACCTTCAAATATCTCTTTGAAGTTCAGGTTTACCTATTTTCAAAAAAAAAAAAAAATTGGCCACTTATACCCCCCTTTTTATTCACCATCTTGTTGCACTTACCCTCATAAATTTTACCAAATTAAATCAACCATCATCTTATTTTTAGGTCAAGGTGTCTCTTTCAATTTATTAGGCAAATATCCATAGGTTTGTGCTCATAAATTCACCAAGTTAATCATCAAATCATCACCCAAACAATCTCTAAAATCTAAAACCATAGGTGTAATTTAGTTAGATCATCATCCAAAACTCTCCAAAAAATCCAAAAACATAGGTGCATTTTAGTTCCAGTGTCATCTAGAGTATTACCTCAAAAAAACAAAATCCAAACAAAATATTGTCATCCTTCAGTTGCATTATTATTCCAATAGCATCAAAATTCCAAAAAACACAAAAAACATAGTTTTCTTGTTTGTCATCCTTTGTGCATTCTTTTTTTAGGTGTCCTCCATCACCTATACCCAATCACAAAGAGTGGGAATTTCAATCCCACTAGTACTATGGACCTTACGTCACACTCACATAGACAAGGTCGAAAATCAACTACCTTAATGGATCATGCTACCACTTCCAATCCTCATGATCCATATTCCATAGAAAACATCCAGACATGGTTAATTATTAGAGAAATTGATGATTCTCAACAAGACCCACAAATCATCATGGTCATAAATGCGCTCCTCAACCATGACCCAAGAAGGTACTTCCTATTGTTAGCATAAAATGGTGCCAAGTTTCCCCCCAATTTCGATATTTCCATAGTAATACAAATAGGATATCAAACTTCTCATAGTATGGGATCCTCACAAGGGTCAACTTCACAACAAGTATCCACTTTCCTTTGGTAGGCACCACCCAAAGTGCCACATAGAGTGCTACATCTACCTCTTTTCAATGCCCTACCAATTGGTAAAACCAATGTGTCTTCCACACAAGCTCTTGTGCCTTCCAATGTCAACACCCAAACTCAGAGCTCAACTCAAAAACATCTCATCCTAGAATCCTCAAGCAAATGTCAGTGCCTCATCTCAAGCAAATAGCAATGCTCCCTCTTAAGTAATGACTAGTGTGTCTCAAATCTCCACTTTGGTACCATTTAGATCCATAGTTAGCCATCAAAATGTTCCACCACTTAACCATAACTTGCAAACCACTTTGTTGGTACACAACAAAATGTCAATACACAATAAACCTACTTTATCCCATTGAGCACTTCAGTTAATTCTCATCTCTTTCACAATTCCACATTTCACAAACATCAGCATATACCAACACCAACCCATTCATTAATTTGACCTCAACATCCAAGTCTTGCTGACTGAAATAGACATACTCATGCAATAAGTACCATTCTTACAATGCTTACACTCCTTTGATAAAATGTTGTACATGCCACCTTTCCCTCTAAGCTTTGAAGATCCTAAATTTGAAAAGTATAAGGGAAAAGGCGACCCCCAAGACCATATCCGCAAATTATTTAGTGCTTGTATAGAGGTTTCCAACAATGATACTTATCTAATGTACCTTTTCCCTCATAGTCTAGGAGGGCAAGCATGGAATGGTTTTCTCACCTCTCGCCTGGAATACGCACATGGGGTGATCTAGCTAAGAAGTTTGTGGCACATTTTTCACATAATATATAAAATCCAGTAACACTAATGGATCTATGTGCCAATAGACAAAAATAAGGGGAAACATTTTCCTCTTTATTAAAATATTGGTGATCACTTGCTAGAAAGAGCCCATGTCATATACCATAGAAAGAGCAAGTATACTTGTTCATCGAAAAATTGGTTCCACAAATGAAATACCCCTTGCAAATGCAATGTTTGGATACATTTGACCAAGTAATAAAAAAGGGCTAAAATATGAAATAGGACTCATTGCTCAAGGTTTCCTAAAAACATTTTTAAGGAAGGTAATCAAACCAATAATGTGTCCAATGAGAAAACCAAATTCTAGTCAAGAAATTAAAATGTTATGAATGATCGAGTAGTAGATGTAAAAGTGATCAATAGGGACCAACCTAGATTTTGTCTTCAAGGACCTATCAATACAAACACACCACCTTCAAATAATAGTCAATAGCCCAATAATGACTATTCAGCTAGTGCGACTCAACCCTATCCATGAAATAGTTCGAGGACTAATAATCTGAGGTGAACTTATACTCCACTTGGAGAACCAATTGAGTCAGTACTTAAGAAATTGATCTAATCTCTCGTAACAACATTGCCAAAAATCAAACCCTATGAGCTAGGCCCCTTCAAGCCAAGTCGATGGAACGATAATGATTTTTGTGATTACCATAGAATACAAGGTCAAAAGTGATGAAATAGCTTTGATTCCGAGCAAAGAACTGAGAGGGGGGGGGGGTGAATCTGTTGTCACTAAACTTACACAAATTAAACTAATTCTCAGATCTGATAATCAACCATGAAAGCATGAATCAACAACATAACATGAACACACATAACACAGAGAATTTTGACATGGAAAACCCGGTCAAGGGAAAAATCATGGTGGGAACCTACCCAAAATATAATGATACTTTGTTAGAAGTATTTAAAATATTACAATGGGGAATGCACATGCTTTTAGGAACACTACCTAGAGCTCACTGCTCAAAAAAAAAGAAGGGCTATGACCCAAAGAAGACTCACTATCTTACAAATAGATTCAGATCACACCCAGAAGATCATGAACTGATAGAATAACATCTCCTTAATGCCTAGTTACAGTTCCGGTTAAGTACATAACAAATTCCTCTTCTTCACACTTCTCCTCTACCTCCGAAAGATGTATACATTCAGTTCTTTTTTTTAATTCTCATCCATACACACACTCAATTATAAAGATATTATATTTATTATACATGACATCAACCTTGTTAATATCACCAAGGTCGGCTCAACTCTCACCACCTAATTACAGAAATATAATCACACACGCTACAATATCATTTGCGAACCAAGCAATGTCGGCTAAGACATAGCACAAACCCATATCACATGCCTTGAATGCGAAACACCTCCAAGAATTGTGCATCAAACATTCACAACACACTACAAGCATCTAGTCAACCACAAATATGAAGAACACTAACACATCGGAGAAAATCATCAATTACACGCACAAAAATAAATACAGACCACCAACACAAAAGGCACATGATCTAGAAACATCCACAAGCATCATGAATTACCACCACAACATCTGCACAAACTCAAATTACTAGAATCATATCATCATTATACCAAACCTCAAGAACACTAACTGCAACGACTATCAACCTTGAAAAATAACTTGTGGAGTTCCAAACCATGAACCACTTGAATTTAAGATACACATCAATATCCCAAACATATCTCCAAATCCATATATCAAAATATTACAATGCTGGGCAATGAAGATCAAAATACTAACACTCTGGCACCACTGAACAACTAAAAAACCAGCCAAAACACAAATATCCATAACTCACTCAAATATTCTTACGGACCTCTAAATATTACATCGAATCATGTATAAACAATCCTCTACAAACCCTTTAATTCGTAAAATCTGATCATCAACATGCTAATCAAACCAACTCACTGAATTCAATGCATCACTATCACAGACATAAATATGTTGACATCAATGACAACACATCTCTAATATATCTCTAAAGCACATATTTGCAGCATACTACCAGCAATCTCCAACAATCTCCCCCTTTGAAATTGATGGAAACATATGATTTAAAAAACAATCAATGACAAAGAAATTAACAACTCTCTCATATTACTCTCTCCTCCTAGACCACTTCACAACTTTTCACATGAATCTATCCCCCTTTGACATCAATGGAAAAGGCACATATTTGCACCACAAAACACAAAACTGACTTATTGACTACTCTCCCTAAGTAGAAGCCTCCACTCATCAATTCAGATCACAAGATATGATTGTGGAATGCACCGGACTAATGCATACCAATGCATCTTAGTTCTGATGAGAAGAGGCAATTACCCCTAACTTCCCTCTAAGATACTCGAAAGTATCCTTGGGAAAAGGCTTCGTGAAAATGTCTGCAATTTGTTTTTTGTAGACATATACTCCAATCTGAATTCCTTATCATTTACCTTGTCTCTCAAAAAATGAAACTTGGTCCAAGGGGTTGAGCTTAGTTGGTTAAGTATTGAGTTCTCAATATGGAGACCCAAGTTCAACTCCCATGAGGGACACCTTTGTGTAGAATTCTAAGTTGTGACTCTTGGTGTTCCATTGGTTGTATTTGTCTCATTGTTTAAAGTGGATTGCTAAGTTGTGACCCTTGGTCTTCTAATTGTTTTTTCTAGTTTGGTGCTCGAAAGGAGCTAGTATTTGTAATAATTTTGCTCGAAAGGAGATGGTATTTGTAATAAGTTTGTAACGTGCATGCTCGAATGAGAAAAAAATGAGCTTTGTGATTCTATGATACTTAATAAAAAAAAAGTGAAACTTGATTGATATATGCTTAGTCTTGGAATGCAACTATAGATTCTTAGAAATGTTGATTGCACTTGAATTGTCACAATAAATAGCAATAGGCTCATCATACACTACTCTAATATCTTTCAACATCTGCTTCATCCATACCACCTGAGTACAATTGTTAGCAACAACAATAAATTCTACCTCTGTTGTAGATAGAGAAATAGAGTTATGGTTTTTGCTCAACCAGGAAACCAACCTTTTTCCCAATAAAAATGCACCACCACTAGTACTCTTTCTATCATCCACATCTCCTGCCCAATCAGCATTAGTAAAAGAACTCAAAGTAAAATCATCATCTTTAGGATACCATAAACCAAAATCAATAGTTCCTTTCAAATATGTAAAAATTCTTTTAATAGCTACAACATGAGATTCCTTAGGATCATCTTGAAATCTAGCAACAAGACAAACAAAATTCATGATATCTGGTCTAGTCTAAGTCAAATAAAGTAATCCACCTATCATAGATCTGTATCTGGTTTGATTTTCTTTAGAGGAATCATCATCCTTAGTTAACTTACATCTGGTCACCATAGGAGTCCCAACTAGCTTTGTATCTTCTAAACCAATCTTCTTCAACAATTATTTCACATACTTGGACTGAGATATAAAGATCCCTTTTCTGACCGAGTAATTTGCAATCCCAGAAAGAATTTCATCTCTCTAATCATAGAAATCTCAAATTCATTCTGCATTTCATTAGCAAACTCTTTGCACAAATTATCATTTCCTCCAAAAATAATGTCTTCAACAATCAAAATGTTATCACGAACAATCTTGAAGTACAAATTACTATCAACAGTACCTTTGTTAAATCTAAGCTTCAATAGATACTTATCCAATCTAGCATACCATTCTCTTGGTGCTTGCTTCAATCCATATGATGCTTTCTTCAACCGACACACCATATCTCCTTGATCAGTCAACTGAAATCCATCTGGTTGCTCTATGTA
The DNA here is from genome assembly GCF_030272615.1 of Cryptomeria japonica. Classification (NCBI taxonomy): domain Eukaryota; kingdom Viridiplantae; phylum Streptophyta; class Pinopsida; order Cupressales; family Cupressaceae; genus Cryptomeria; species Cryptomeria japonica. The sequence goes on along the minus strand of NC_081414.1, from coordinate 390,037,544 downwards.
AATCTCTTCTTCTAATTCACCATTTAGGAATACCGACTTGACATCCATCTGATAGACTTTGAAATCCTTGTAGGAAACTTAAGCAAGAAATAATCTCACAACTTCAATTCTTGCCACCAGAGCAAAAGTCTTTTCAAAATCAATTCCTTCCATTACAAGTCTAGATTTGTTCTTAACAACTTCACCTTGCTCATTCAATTTGTTTTGGAAGACCCATTTAGTTTCAATTACATTTTTGTTCTTAGGTTTGAGAACAAGAATCCATGTATTGTTCTTTTCAGTTTGATTCAATTCTTCTTCCATTGCTTTTACCCAATGTTCATCTTTACATGCTTCATACATATCCTTAGGTTCAATCTTAGAAATCAAACAATACTCAAACTGATCTTCTGCAATTCTCCTTCTAGTCTGAACACCTTTATTTCTATCTCCCATAATCTGATTTTCAAAATGATTCAATCTTACATACCTGGGAGTCTTAGGATTTTCTTGATTTTCAGACTCTTGAGTTCTTTCTTCCGCACTTATACTAGTCTCTTCTTCTTGATTCACTGGATTCACCGGAATGATCTGAACTTGATTCTGGGTTTGATGTTGCTTCCCTTTGTTTGCATTGTCATTCTGATCATTTGAATCATATGTGCAAGATCTATACTATCTCTCATTGCTTTCATCAACCCCGACATTAACACTCTCAACTATTTTCCTTAGTCTCTTATTATAACATTGGTAGGCCTTTCTTTTAGTATAATAACCAAGAAATATTCCTTCATCACATCTAGCATCAAACTTTCCTAAATCTTCATCCCTTTTGATATAACATTTACTTTCAATTTTTTTGAAATATTTAATAGTAGGAGCATGACCAAACCATAGTTCATAAGTAGTCTTACCAGTATCACCTTTGATATGCACCCGGTTAAGAGTGCAAACAATAGTACTCACATTTTCTCTCCAATAAACATGCAGAACATTTCCTTGCAACATCATTGTACTAGCAGCTTCTTGAATGTTTATGTTCTTTCTTTCCGCAAACAACTATCTTCTTATCCCATGTTCTTCACAAAATGAATTAAACTCACCGGAAATGAATTCACCACCTCTATCAGATCTTAAACACTTCAACTTCAAACCTATCTCAGTCCCAACCATAGCTTTGAAAATCTTGAATTTCTCTAAAGTTTTAGATTTATCCCTTAAGAAAGTAACCCACATCATCCTTGAATAATCATCAATCAACAACATGAAATATCTATCTCCTTGCAATATTCTAACTCTATAAGGTCCACACAAATCAGTATGCACAAGATCCAATAATCCATTTGAAAAATGCTTCTTAATCTTGAAAGAAATTCTGGTTTATTTCCCTAACTGACATTCCTTGCACATAGGGTTGGTAGGTTTTGTCAATTTAGGAAGATCTCTCACAACCTGAGTAGAACTTATCTTAACAATGTTATAAAAATTCACATGACACATCCTTCTATGCCACAACCAACTTTAATCAACTCGAGTAATCAAACGTCTTTTACTGGCACTATTCAAGTGAAAGATATTACCTTTAGTCTTTGTAATGATGCAATCTCAATTTCAGAGCTACCCAAGATTCTAAACTTTCCATTCTTGAACTGAATATCATATCCTTTGTCAACCATCTATCCAACACTCAAAAGATTATTCTTTTGACCTTCTACATATAAGACATCATTAGTATTGTTCTTACCATCAAGAGAAATAAAACCTCTACCACAGATTATACCAACTTTATCATCACCAAACTTTACAACTCCACCTTCATACTTTTCAAAGCTTACAAACTTACTCTTATCACCTATCATATGATGAGCGAAACTGTTGTCTATCACCCATTCATATTTCTCTTCAACTTGTGCAGCTAAATCTCTTGTACATTCATGCAACTAGCAGAATCAATAGGCATTAGATCATCTTCCTTGATAGAAATAAATACCCATTCATTATCACTTGTATTCCCTTTATCTGATTCATCATCTAAAACACCTTCATTACTAGCATAATAACATCTCTTCTAAAATCTAGGCTTGAAATTTTTTCTAGGAACTCTTTTTGGACACCTTGAGGCAAAATGACTTAACTTATTGTAGGAAAAACATTTAAGAGGCAACTTTCCTTCATACTTACCAGCTCCTTTGGGTAATCTCTTGGCAATAAGTGCTTCAAGCTCCTCAAGCTCTCTCTCTTCTTTTTCAATTTCCTTTCTCTCCTTCTTATATCTGGATATCCACCTTGAAGAACTTTCTCCTAGATCATATCTCTTCTTATCCTTTCTAGAAATAGTGGCTTTGAATGCAGATTCTCTCTTATGAAGGGAATCACCAAACTCACTTAATTCAAAGGTTGATAGCTTACCAATCATAAGGTAGAATCTTCTCAATAGAAAATTCACATAGCTATCTCCTTCATACAAAGTTTTCAACTTCTTCCAGATCTCATGAGCAGTTTGCAATTCCATAACATTTGTCATTTTAGAGTCAGTTAAGGCGCTAAAAAATTTCTTCCTTAGCCCTAATATTGCATTCAACTTCCTTTATCTCATTCGGAGTTGAAGGTCCATTTTCCAGAACAATATATATTTTCCTTGTAATAGTCTAGTAAGCTTCACCAATGCATCTCAGATGACACTCCATGCGGCTCTTCTAAAGAGAGTAATTAGTACCATCAAATCTCAGACTGTCCTTCTTGTAAGACGCCATCCTAGATCACCTCAAGTGGTTAAGCTTCTTTGGAGGAACTTGCTTTGATACCAATTGATGAAATAAATCTGATTACAGGTAGAAAAATGAGAGGAAGGGGTGAATCAATTGTCACAAAAACTTAAATAAATTAAACTTATTCTCAAATCTGATAATTAACCATGAAAGCATGAATCAACAACACAACATGAACACACATAACACTAAGATTTTTGACGTGGAAAACCTGGTCAAGGGAAAATTCATGGAGGGAACCTACCCACAATATGATGATACTTTGTTAGAAGTATTATAAATATTACAATGGGGAATGCACATGCATTCAAGCACACTGTCTAGAGATCACTACTCAAATACAAAGAAGGACTACAACCCAGGGAAGACTCACTATCTTACAAACAAATTTAGATCACATCCCGAAGATCATGAACTGATAGAATAACATCTCCTTAATGCCTGGTTATAGTTCCAATTAAGGACATAACAACTTCCTATTCTTCACACTTCTTCTCTACCTTCAAAAGATGTATACATATAGTGCACATATATTTTGATTCTCATCCATACACACACTCAATTACAAAGATATTATATTTATTTATACATGACATCAACCTTGTGAAGATCACCAAGGTCAACTCAACTCTCACCACCTAATTAAAAAAATATAATCACACACGCTACAATATCTTATGCAGAACAATAAATGTTGGCTAAGACATAAAACAAACCCATATAACACACCTCAAATGTGAAACACCTCCAAGACTTAGGCATCAAACACCCGCAACACACTACAAGCATCTAGTCAGCCACAAATATGAAGAACACTAACACATCGGAGAAAATCATCAATTACATGCACAACAATCAATGTAGACCACCAACACAAAAGGCACACAATCTATAAACATCCACAAGAATCATGAATTACCACCACAACATCTGCACAAACTCAAATTACTAGAATCATATCATCATTGTACCTAACCTCAAGAACACTAACTGCAACGATTGTCAACCTTGAAAAATAACTTGCGGAGCTCCAAACCATGAACCACTTGAATTGAAGATACACATCAACATTCCAAATATATCTCCAAATCCGTAGATCAAGATATACAATGCATATAAATGCAGATCAAAATACTGACACTCTGGCACCACTAAACAACTGAAAAACCAACCACAACACTAATATCCATAACTCACTCAAATCTTCATGTGGACCTCTGAAAATTGCATTGAATCATTTATAAACAATCCTCTACAAACCCTTTAATCAACAAACTCTGAGCATCAACATAATGAACAAACCAACTCACTGAATTCACTGTATCATTGTCACATATAGAGAAATATGCTGACATCAATGACAACACATCTCTTAGATATCTCTAAAGCACATATTTGCAACATACTACCAACAATGTCCAACAATAAGACCTCAAATTGTTATAAGTTGAAAAATCTCATCCAATATTTAATCGATTAGGGTGAGATAGCAATCAAAAATCCAAAATAAACATTCATTAATGATCACACCATCTTTAATATCTTTTTCAAAGTCGTCATAAAGGGAAGGCCTCTAGCTTAGGGACTTATCATAATAAGGATAATTATACCAATGCATCTCATGAATACACCATCAATCACATTAGTCTAGTTGATGAGACTATTGTCCCAATCACTATCAAAGGTAAGAACTATGATTGCATAGTAGCCATGAGTCAATATAAAGTAACCCTCCAAGGTGCACCATCCAACTCTCAACCTACAATTCATTACAACCTATTGGACCAACTTAAGAAAATTACCATTCAAATTTCTTTCTTTAAGCTCCTCTGTATATCACCAAACTACAAAGCAGTGCTAGAAAAAGTCTTATACCAGTTTATGCTACTTTATGACATAAATGTTGATGAATTTAAAGACATGGTGGGTAACCTCTTTGTCACACCCCACGTTGCCTTCACTTGACAAGACCTCTTCATGCATAAACCCTTGCATAATGATCCCCTACACCTTGAAGCATATGTTCACAAGCATAATATTAGAATGATACCAATAGATGGTGGAGCCAGTCTCAACATTTGTACATTAAAATTGGTCCAACATTGAGATTCTCTAAGCACAGTGTGGACATATCCAAAAATATAAATATCGGCCTATGATGATGTAGATCTCTCATCTAAAGGGATCATCTATCTTCTGGTAAGAGTCGGCTAGACAATCAAGGATATGATGTTTCAAGTCCTCGATCTTGACCTCAATTAACATACTTCTCAGCTGCCCACAGATCCATGCTATGAAGTCCATCCCATCCACCTACCACCAATGTGTAAAGTTTCCATATAATGGTACAAAAATCAAATTATCAAGTGACCCCAACCTCTTTCAATACTACAATAACCTGAAAGCCACCACTGAAAATCAAGTTCCTATCAACCAAGAAATCCCATCCACATTGCATTCCTAAGAGTCCCTATTACTTTCACAATAATCTACCTCACCCACTTCTAGATTCAAGGTCAAGGTCCACATTGATGAAAAGGAATGTGGTGAATATTCATACACAAAAGCCTTCTGTATAGGAAAATTTCCATTGCCACCCAAATCTTTTGGGAAGCCTCAACCAAACAAGTGTCAACAAAAATCTATCATTTGGTATCAATCTTCTACTGCTTTTATCAGATAGGGTAAGCTCAATGAGGAATCCCTTAAAGAATATATTTTAAAAATGGCTATATAGAGATGAGGAAGACAAACTTCCAATTCAATTCCCTCTACAAAATTATGGTAAATGATTCACTATGTTACTAAGGCATGACTATGATGGTCGTAGTGGATTGGGAGTGCAAGGACATGCATAGTGGAACCAATTCTACCTAGAAACAACCCTAAAAAGCAAGGATTGGGATATGGACACATAACTGAAAGTTCTACACATCAAGAAAATGAAGTAGTTGTGGGATCCACAAGTACCCAGTTACATCTTACTAAAAAGTTAGCGCCTCTAATGATGAAGAGTTAGATGAGGAGAGTCACATTGAGACCAACTCCAATGAATATGAATGTGACCTTTAGCACTTGTACAACCTATTGCATAAATGAAGCCTTTTGAAACCTTGACATTAATGATGGTGATGCCACATTTGAAGACAAACATATCATTACCTTGTCTTGGAATCCCTCTTCCAACATCTCTATCTGCGCTTTAAATGCCATACTTATATCCTACTCTAACCATGATGATGACATATGCCTAGTGTAACGCCATAAAACGGTTAGTCTGGGGGTTAGTCAAATCAACATAAAACTAAACCATTAAAAAGCATTATCAAGAAAGATTAAGCATAGAAGCATATTAGAGATAAAAATGAATAAAGATTAAGACTTCACTCATGATGCTCCCTACGCCATTAGCTCTCCCTTGTTCCTCTCCTCTCCAAGTTCCAAAATAGTGTAGCTCTCAGCAGCTTTTTGCACTATGGATGCTTATGGAGGATTGAGATTGCAGTATAGCTCTAAATGTGAAATAAAAAGCTAATACTAATGCTAAAATGATGCATTTTAACCAAAATGATAAGATGTTAGATTTATTATGCTAAATGCTCTCTAAAAATTTCTATAGCCTAAATGCATACAAGTTTTCAGGATCTGGATTATGAAGGAATGGGCTCTATTTATAGGAAAAATGGAGCAATGGATGGCTAAGATTGAAGGGTTTAATCAAGGGTCCAGCTTGAAAGTTGGGGATCCATGTGCACAATTGGCACCAATAAAATAGTGACAAGTGTCAACACAGGATTGGGTTGAGAGAAGAGGTTGGAGGCATTAAAGGCCTGAGAAGACCTCATGGTTATCTAAAGGCTAAGGGTCAAGTCTAAATTAGGATTACCCACTGGATTAGGAGTTAATGCAAGGATAAACCTTTGTGCAAATGATTAAGAGATAATCATGGTCAAAGCATTAATGGCCTGATGAGACCTTTGGGTTGGGTAGAGGTTGAGTCAAAACAAATGTTTTAACCATGTGGGAGGGTTTGAGGTAACCATTAATGGTTATTGGAGACTTTGGGGATTAAGTGGTTGAAGGTTGAAAGCCTTCAATGGTTATCAAAGACTTTGAGCCATTTAGTGGTTGAAGGTTGAAAGCCTTTAATGGTTATCAAAGACTTTTAGACTTTGAGAAGTGACTCCATTTTGCTTATGAATGTGACAATAATTAGGGGATGGATTAGGCTAATTAGGAAGGGGTTAGTAGAATCTAGAAGGGGATTAGATTTTTGCAAGTGGATTTGGTGGGTGAGGGAAAATAGGATTTTATTTAAAAATAAAAATTCATTTATTTCAATAAATGTGTGCAAGTTGCATTTGTAGGAAAATGCAAGTGGGGTGGGGAATAATGATTTAAATAAATGTTTTATTTAATTTATTTAAAAGAGGAAAAGGGAATTTTAATTAAATAAATAGATTTTATTTATTTAATTGAATGGAATTTGATTTAATGAATTAATTAAAATAAATTGAATAATTTATTTAATTAATAGAAGAATGTTTGGAGATGAATTAATTAAATATTAATTTAATTAATTGATGGTTAGTGGATTTTTAATCAAATAAATACGAAATATTCATTTAATTAAAATGGACAAATTCATGTGACTACACCTAGTATACTCACAACTTATTAATTGGAACCAATAGGATCCACCACATTTGGACTGGCTTGAAAATGATAAAGAAATTGTTGGATTTTTAGGAGTTCGAGAAGGGATACCATCTAGGGACCATAAAGGTGGATTTTCCATAGAGCTCGACCATACAACATATTTTTGAGAGTTTACTTCTCCTTCCAGCCAAGAAAAAAAAAAGAAAATACATGATCTCAAGGTGAAAACAAAAAGGCACCTTCTTCTTGCAAAATAGTAAAAAGAAAAGACATATCCAATGGTGAAAACCTCTAAGGTTCCAGAGGATGGAAGGTTGGATCCTCTCCCTATATATCAAAATTTTTTATCGCTATTAATAAAGTAGTAGCAAGAAGTGAGCCTAGGTGACAATGAGAATGCCATAAAAATCTACTTTGCAGAGTCTTTGAAAACAACAACAAAATAAAATTTTACCAATTTCTTCAAAGGGAGACAAATAAATTTTACATGGTCCTATTTTGATATGCTCAGATTGGATCCTAAGTTGGTTCTCCATCGCTTATCTCTCATTCTAGGGACGAAGCCATTTAAACAAAAGCTAAGAAAGATGCATCCCCAAATTTCTCTATTGGTCAAAGTGGAGTTGAAAAAGCTATTAGATGTGGGATTCCTTAGGCCCATAGATTATGCAAAATGGATATAAAATCTAGTACCTATCACCAAATCCACTGGGGGCATAAGAATTTGTACAAACTTCAAAGATTTGAACAAGGATTATCCAAAAAATGACTTTCCCTTGTCAAAAAAAGATATAGTTGTGGACCTAATAGCTAGACAAGAAATGCTTTCACTGATGGATGAATTTTTTGGATAAAATCATATTAGAATAGTGCTAGAGGACCAACATAAATTTATGTTCACTTGTCCTTGTGTAACATATTGTTGGAATGTCATGCCCTTTGGTCCAAAAATACTGGCACAACTTACCAGAGAGTTATGACAACCTTGTTTCATGACATGATACATGACATAATGGAAGACTACGTCGATGATTTATTGGGAAATTCAAACACATGGGACAACCATCTTTCTAATCTAGCTCAGATCTTTGACAAATTAGAGCAATACAAAGTTAAATTCAACCTGAAAAAATGTGTATTTAGAGTCACTTCAGGGAAACTACTAGAATTCACAATATCCAACAAAGGAATTGAAGTATATCTGACTAAAGTTAAGTTCATCCTCAAAATTTCTCCACCATCAAATCTTAAGAAGCGAAGGAGCCTACTGGGAAAACTTCAATCCATTAGGAGATTCATAACTCAACTAGCTAAAAATTGTTAATTGTTTCAACATCTGCTACGTAAAGGAGTACCTTTTAAATGGATAGACCAATGTCAAGAATCCTTCCAATAAATTAAGAATTATTTTCTTTCACTACTAATGTTTTTACCTCCTACTCTAGGGAAACCCTTATTGCTATACAGTTCAAATACTACTTCATCTTTAGGAGCCCCTCTTGGCATAAAATGATGATCAAGGAAGAGAGAGCTATCTATTATATCAACAAAGTATTGGTTCACTAGGAGATAAACTACACCCCAATAGAACGTGCATGTATTGTACTCATTTTTACATCTCAAAAGCTTTAGCATTATATGCTCAACCTTAAGACAAATCTTATTGCAAAAAATGATCCACTTAAGTACCTTTTGAACAAATCTTTTCTCATAGGGAGACTAACCAAATGGGTAATTATCCTAAGTGAGTTTGGCATTGAGTATGTATATGGAAAAGATATCAAAGGACAAGTCATTGTAGATCAGCTATCATAGGTCCTAATTCAAGAAGATCACCCAATACTAACAGACTTTCTAGATGAATCAATGTTCATGGTAAATGTATCCACACAATGAAAACAATATTTTAATGAATCTTATACCAACCATGGAGTAGGCACATGCATTTTGTTCATCACACCTCAAGGAGATGCAATTCCAAAATCCTATCAAATTAATTTTGCATGCACAAACAACATAACAAAATATGAAGCTCTTGCCACTAGGCTTCACACAATAGTACAATGGAAAATAAAAGATCTCCATGTTTATGGTAATTCTCAGCTAATAGTGAGACATATCAATGACAATTTTCTCACGAAGGATGTTAAGCTTCTACCTTACAAACACATGGTTGATGATTTCAAACAGGCTTTGATCATATTGCCTTTGAACAAATTCTTTGACTCTAGAATAATGTTGTGGATGCAATGGCCACAATGGGATGTTTATTTGATATGTTGAACAATGTAATGCATTTCAAGTCCTTGGTAGAACAACTTATCATCCCATCGTTCGATATTTCATCATCTGAATGTGTGTATGAAATTATTACTCTCAATTTGCCTTGGTACAAAGATGTATATTCTTATCTCCATGACCAATACCTTCCCTTGACTTGTCTCAAAACCAATGCAAAACCCTTATCTGACAAGCCAATCGTTAGGTCATCATTGTCAAAACTCTATACCGACAAGGTATTGATGAAACCCTCCTCAGATGTATCAATTTAATAGAAGCACACATGACTTTACAAGAAGTACACTAAGGTGTCTATGGAGCCCACTTGTAATGTCCCCTTCTCCACAGTGATTAGTTCAATTGGTCATTAACCTATTTCGGAGGCCCGTAGGCTAGTCAGGAGCAAAAATTAGGGTTTCCTATTTTCTAGGAGGATTCTTTGGTGTTTTCAGGGGGTGTATGTGGGAGTTTGACAGTCTAGATCCTAGATTCCTTCTGGGTTTTCAGAGAGGTTCAAGATGGTTCAACATGCATCTACATCGGGTGACTTTTTCTAGACTTACCATTTTTAGTAAGTGCGATGGCTACTTAGAATGTGCTTAAAATCACTTTGGAAACACTTACTATTTTTAGTAGTATGCTATTTTTAACAGTTCAATTTTTAGTAGGATGTCAGCAGGCCTATTCAGATGGCTATTTCCAGCAAGTGAGTTTGAGCAGTTGGTCTTCCAAGAGTTTTTTGGTGCTATTCTTGGCAAGGGTTCTTCAACTCAGTTCAGTGACTATTTCTGGTAGGGCAATTCTCTCAGCTTGTTTTGGAAAGTTCAGTATTTGATGACAAATGGTGTTTTAAATTAAATTATAACTTAAGGCAAAGGTTGGACGATTTATTTTAAAGGGATTTCTTAAGTTATATTGATATCTAAGTCATTTCCTTAATTATATATTGGGTGATTTATTGTTGAGAAAAAATACTTTATAAAGTGAAATATTAATAAGGCAAGATGGACGCCTTATGGAGAAATAAGTTAATTTTATAATATATTTCACTTATCTACCTTGGATGCCACATTATGATTTTATTGTCATTTTTATGAAGTATATTTGCTCCTATGAGAAGGTCGATTTGGAGAAAGGAGAAATGAAATGTAATTTCAAAATAATGTGAAGTGAATGTGCATTTAGGTTTGGCATTCATTTGGAGGGAATGCAAATTTGAATTTGGAGACACAAAGTCTATAAATAAGAGTGTTGGGCTCTAAATAAGAGTGTTGGGCTCTTGTTTTTTGTATCCAATAATTTTGTAATGAAATGATGCCAAAATGCAAAGTGAAAGCTTTGTGGAATGCTTACCTCCTAGCCATAGCTTGATTTCTTGCTTGAAATACAATAACTAGTCGAGCTAGAGTCTGCTCTTCATTCAAAGGAGTGGATTGAAGATAATGTTGCAGATTTATATATTAGATTTCTAATTTTTGGGAGTTTTGTAGTGTGTTCTTGTTGCTAGTCGTGAAGTGTGCTGAAGTGGATTTTGGGTCGCAAGTCTCAGTGTGTCATTCTCCTCGTTCTAGGTATTTCATCTATCTTTCTTTTTGGTTTAGGCGATTCATTTTGCAAGTTTATAGAGCTTAAAATGGTGTTTTGGGTTTTATTTTTGCAATATCATAGCTTAGCTGGCCGTACCATGTGGATGAGCGCTTTGGAATGCATTCATAAATTTTTGGGGTCGGTTTGCCATGTTTTGTTGTCCTAAGAATGATCACCTACCTCCTAGTGATCATTTTCTTTCAGTTTTGTTTCATTTGGTTAAGAATTGGCATGTAACGATCCCCTCGATACTGTATCCTCTCACCCTCCCAGATTGGGCTCTCGGTGATCATAAAGTGAAGGGTTACTTTCAACAACATTTGGTTTTAATTTCCTAACCATAACAAGTGTTGTATTGAATGTAATTGTGGAAATCATTTGGGAAAAATTAAGGGGAATATTATAGTGGTATTAGAGCCAGTTTTCTTGCCAGCCTGTGTGTTTCGAGTGATCGAAGTTCTCCTAGAGTGACAGAGAAATAGTGGTTGATTCTATGGCAGAGAGAACATCATATCAGAATGTTGCCATTGAGGTTGTGGAGAGAGTTGAGAAAAAGTTTGACACTATGATGGACAGGATGTCCTAGTTGATCAAATTATCCATGAGTGATAGAGAAATCAGTTATTCCTGTCATTCTGTGCTTTCAACAAAAATTCAGAGTTTAATGATGGGTTCATATGAGGAGAAGATTAGAGAAGAAATTCTTGGCATGTTTGAGGAATATGATAGACTTCCTCAAGTCATTAAGGAAGAATTACCTTTCAATTGTTTCATGAACCACCATTCAAAATTATGCTGCAAGACTGAGTTTGCAAAGAAAAAATACCATACGATAGCTCTTACTTTATTTCCTCAAGAAGAGGAAAGAAAAAATTCAAGTAAGGAGCTTAAGAAAAATCAATATTTGAGGTTGTACATGATGAACCCCTTAATATTGCTTATGGAGCTAGTGATGGTGTTGAATGCACTCATGTGCTTTCAAAGGAAGAGAAAATGAAGATTGAAGAAGATACTGCCATTGAGATTATAGAATCAGCTATGATAGATCAGCCACAAGGAGATGTGAATTGTTTTGGTTCCCCACTAAATGAGTCTATCATTGTTTCATCACCTTCACCTTATCTTGGCAAGGAGTTGAACCATGGTTTAGGATTTGTTGAGTATGATGATGTTCAACAATTAGCTATAAATGATGATGAGACAAGCTTTGAAGAGGAGGTACATGAGAGTTGGGGCAGCCATGGAATCAGTGCTGAAAGGTATGACAAATATTCTAATTTTGGTATTCATCATAGCAACATTTCACTTTCTTTGGAAAATCAGTTTGTGGATTCCAACGATAACCCAGTGTTTGAGATGGGTATAGTGAAAATATATGACAATCCATTTTTTGAGTGGGAAGATGGAACATCACTTAGTTCTAGCATTTCTCTTGGTGAGAATAGAAATGTGTGGAAGTGGAAACCAAAAGAAGATTCAAGATCTAAGTTGAATGATACTTGGACCTATTGTGAGCACTTTTAACTAAACAAAGTAATCAACCTTTTAGCATTTGGGATCCAGGTGTAAAAGAAACTAAGTTTGAAGAGGATCCAATATGGGATGAATTTACAATTGATCCTAATATTCTATTGGTTTTAAAGAACAATTTTTACATGGAAGATGGTATTGATGGTGTTGATGACATGACTGATTTATCAATGCATGTTGTTGACCTTGAGCATAGACATAGTGACCTCATTGATCTAGATTCACAATTCATTTTTCAGGGTGATAAAGAAGAGGCACAAGTGATTTGTGACAACCTAGAAGACTTTGATGCCTAGTGTGATAGTTGTGATTCTGGTATTCATTACAACAACAATACATTTGCCTTGCATGATTATGACTTGAAGAATGAATTGTTGGTGTCTGCTGAAAATGAAATACACACTTTATCTAGATTGGATGACATTAGAAGCCTAGTTGAAAAATTCATCTTCATGACACCAAGAGACCAATGTGAACAAAATGTTCCCCTTGCTGATTTGCACATGATCAAGAACACAATGGAAGGAATACAATTGGCTCTCTTACACATGATGCATGATAGAGATGTTGCCACCAAGTTTGCTAATGAGGCTTTGTCTTTGAATAAGAAATTGAGGGGACTAGAGGTTAGTGAGCTCACCATTGAGATTGATTCCATTAGGCTTTCTTTCAAAACTGTCCAAGAGACACTTCTTGAAGCAAATGATCAGCTCTATGAGGCCAAACATTTAAGAGAGAAAGAAAATAAAGAAATGGCCAAGGAGATCAATCAAGTAATGGAGGATCTTGATTGCATTCAAGAGGAGTATGATCTTACTCTTTGTCCCCAGAGATAAGAAAAATTGATTTCGGAGCAGAAGAATGTTTGGGTGGAGCATGACTCTGATAGTAATCAGCAGGTTGATAGTTCGTTGTCTGATACAAATGCTGATTGGACGTTTTTTAATCCACTTTTCAAGTTTTATGTGGGAATTCATTTTGACTTCAGTGATGATGGTGGATCACATTACAGAGTTTGGGATCTAGGTGCAATTTGGAACCATGAGATATTGTTTCAAAATTGGAGAATTGAACAAATGCATACTCTTGGGCATCTTCTTTGGAAAAGAATGGATCGGATTTTTAGATTTGGGCTTGCTGATTGGTTACAAATTAACCACTTCACTTTATGGTTTTCTCTCATTTAGGGGAGTTGGTGCAATTTCTTTTGTCATGCAAGTAATGGTTTTCAATTGGAGATTTCTTGGAGGTGTTTTCTAGTCTTGGACATGAGAAGATGTGTTGTTTTGGGTGACAATTTCATGTGTTGCAACAACTGTTCATATTATTGGATGCTGATTTTCTTAAAATCAGATCTCAAGTCAATCATTTCAGACTTGGTGGGTTGTTGGTGTACTCTTTTTCAGACTTCACAGTCTCTTGGTAGAACAGGTTTATGGTCTCGAATGAGAGGTTTGGAGAGTTGGGGCTATCATTATCTATGTATGGGAAGTGTTCAAGCTCTAACTAGTAATTATTTTTATGCCCTCTCTTCTACTTATGATTGGGACAACAAACCTTTGCTCTCTATGGTTCATCATTCTGAGGTTCTTGAAGTGGGAACTATGAGAGATTTAAAAAGTCTACATGGTTGTGTCAGAATAATTCAATTGAGGCCTAGTAGATTCATGTGGAGCTATGGAGATGAGGTTGTTGAGCTCTTGCAAAGGATTGTTTTCATCTTTACAGGGAGATTTGGAGAAGCCACATTTATAGTCATGGCTCCACTTGACACCTTGGGGAGATATGTTGTGGAGTTTGATTGTGAGTTGTGTAGACTTTCTATCCTATTGCCCAAACTTGTGCTAGATAGTGGTATTGTTGATATTGATTACTCAGAGCTTTATGGGCATGAGATGCTGCATAATATTGATGTCAGTCCTTCGATATTTTTCAATCTAAGCATCATGGATGGTAACATTTTGGAGTTACAAGGGAGGTTAGTGCAGTTTTGGCGTGATATTTTCATTGATGTCATCAAAGTGGCACAAGATCAGCGTGGTGGATTCTTCCTAAGATGGGCATGGGACCCTGGGAACGTACTTGCTTTGGTGCATATTAGTTTAAAATTTTCTGGAGTTGTGATGGCATTGCTTGAGGACAAGCAATTTTGGGAAGAGCAAATTGTAATGTCCCCTTCTTTGCAGTGATTAGTTCAGTTGGTCATTAGCCTATTTCAGAGGCCCATAGGCTAGTTAGGAGTAGAAATTAGGGTTTCCTATTTTCTAGGAGGATTCTTTGGTGTTTTCAGGGGGTGTATGTGGGAGTTTGATAGTTTGGAAACTGGATTCCTTCTGGGTTTTCAGAGAGCTTGAAGATGGTTCGACATGCATCTGCATCAGGTGACTTTTTCCGGACATACTATTTTTAGTAAATGTGATGGGTGCTCAAAATGTGGTTAAAATAACTTTGGAAAAACTTAATATTTTTAGCAGTATGCTATTTTTAGCAGTTCTATTTTTAGCAGGATGTCAACAGGCCTGTCCAGATGGCTATTTTCGGCAAGTGAGTTTGAGTAGTTGGTCTTCCAAGAATTTTTTGGTGCTATTCTTGGCAAGGGTTTTTTAGCTTGGTTCAGTGACTATATTTGGTAGGGCAATTCTCTCAGCTTGTTTTGACAGGTTCAATATTTGATGACAAATGGTGTTTTAAATTAAATTAAAACTTAAGGCAAAGGTTGGATGATTTATTTTAAAGGGATTGCTTAAGTTATATTGATATCTAAGTCATTTCCTTAATTATATATTGGGCGATTTATTATTGAGGAAAAATACTTTATAAAGTGAAATATTAATAAGGCAAGATGGATGCCTTATGGAGAAATAAGTTAATTTTATAATATATTTCACTTATCTACCTTGGATGCCACATTATGATTTTATTGTCATTTTTATAAAGTATATTTGCTCCTATGAGAAGGTCGATTTGGAGAAAGGAGAAATGGAATGTAATTTCAAAATAATGTGAAGTGAATGTGCATTTGGGTTTGGCGTTCATTTGGAGTGAATGCAAATTTGAATTTGGAGACACAAAGTCTATAAATAAGAGTGTTGGGCTCTTATTTTTGGTATCCAAGAATTTTTATAATGAAATGCTGCCGAAATGCAAAGTGAAAGCTTTTGGGAATGCTTACCCCCTAGCCATAGCTTGATTTCTTTCTTGAAATACAACAACTAGTCGAGCCACAGACTGCTCTTCATTGAGAGGAGTGGATTGAAGATAATGTTGCAGATTTATATATTAGATTTCTAATTTTTGGGAGTGTTGTAATGTGTTCTTGTTGCTAGTCGCGGAGTGTGCTGAAGTGGATTTTAGGTTGCAAGTCTCAGTGTGTCATTCTCCTCATTCTAGGTATTTCATCTATCTTTCTTTATGGTTTAGGCGATTCATTTTGCAAGTTTATAGAGCTTAAAATAGTGATTTGGATTTTATTTTTGCAAAATCATACCTTAGCCGGTCATACCATGTGGTTAAGCACTTTGGAATGCATTCATAAATTATTGGGGTTCGTTTTCCATGTTTTGTTGTCCTAGGAATGATCACCTACCTCCTAGTGATCATTTGCTTTCAGTTTTGTGTCATTTGGTTAAGAATTGGGTGAGTTGTGAGTGTTTTATTGGGATTTGGTGTTGTTGGTATGTGTGTTTTCAGCATGCTAGGAGTATATCAAAATTAAATTTTTGGTGTTTGGAGTTGGTTTTGGGGTGTTTGAGTTTATTGGTGTGAAGAGAAAGGACTTGGTTTCATTTGCAGCTGTTGGTCATGTTATTGCACTTGGTTCATCACTCTTATAATCTATGATTCATATTGTAATGTTGGTAGTAGTACTAACAACAGTTTCTATTGTTCTTTCTTGTCCCACTACATAAGTGGAAGAGGATGGCCTTGCCGCCTATCTTTGGAATAGTGATTTCCCTTAAAATTGTAATCCATATTGTGCATTGTAAAGCTGGTTAGTAGTACTAACAACTATCTAATTGGATTATTGCTCTTAGTCCCACTACAAAATTGGAAGAGGCTTGCTTTGCCACCTATTTTGAATATTGTAATATTGTCCTCCCACTGCATAAGCGGAAGAGTTGATTGTAATTTCATTTCTAGTCCTCCCGCTGAACAAGTGGTTGAGTCATTGCATTTTTCAGTTCTTTAGATTGTCCTTGGTTGGTTTACCACCAAGTGATTGCATTGTTTTCATTATCCTGCTGTATAAGTGGAAGGGGTTGGCTTGCTGCCCAAAGATTGTAATCATTTTCAGTTATTGGCATCTAACGATCCCCTCGACACTGTATGCTCTCACCCTCCTAGATTGGGCTCTCGGTGATCACAAAGTGAAGGGTTACTTTCAACAGCATTTGGTTTTCATTTCCTAACCATAACAAGTGTTGTGTTGAATGTAATTGTGGAAAGCATTTGGGAAAATTAAGGGGGATATTAGACCACTCTAGCGGTCATGCTTTGGCTAGGAAGCTCATGCGAACTAGATGTTATTGGTCGACAATGGAAGATAATTCATACAAGTTTTTTTCAGAAGTGTTGGTAATGTCAGATACACATAGACCTCATACATGCACCAATAAGGGATCTATAGCCTATCACATTTCTATGGCCCATTTCCCAATGCAAACTCAACCTTGTGGGGAATATTATGCTGACCTTCTCAAATAGACACAAGTTAATCCTTACCACCACTGAATATTTCACCAAATGTGTTGAAGAAATTCTACTTATGTAATCAAAAAATAAATAGCCTTGAGTTCTTATTGAACTATGCTATATGATGTTACATAATACTCCTATCCATTGTCACAGATAATAATCATCCTTTCAAAAACCAAGATGTTTGTGAAGGTTGTGAGAAATTCAATATCCAACATCGCTTTGACACCCCCTATTATCTGAAAAGTAATGATCATGTTGAGGAAACTAATAAAACCATCCTCAAAATTCTTTAAAAAGTTGTCAATGATGATGGTCATGACTGACACTTCCAACTCAATCCCACTTTATGAGCTTATCGAACTTGTTTCTACACTTCCATTGCTACCACAACTTTTTCCCTTGTGTATCAGTCATAAGCCATATTCCCCATAGATCTTGAGTTAGCCTCTATTAGAGTGTCATTGCAAAATTTGATCCTATATGAAGAGTATTAGGTTGTAAGGTTGAATGA
Organism: Cryptomeria japonica; assembly: GCF_030272615.1. Classification (NCBI taxonomy): domain Eukaryota; kingdom Viridiplantae; phylum Streptophyta; class Pinopsida; order Cupressales; family Cupressaceae; genus Cryptomeria; species Cryptomeria japonica. The sequence goes on along the minus strand of NC_081414.1, from coordinate 390,019,532 downwards.
GCTAGAATAATGACAAAACTCCTTAAATCATCTTCAAATGTGTCAAAATCACGTCAAGAGAAGATATAACAAGAGAGTTAAAGTACGCTTCTTTGAAATAGGGTACCTAGTCTTAAAAGAGCATCAAAGGAATTAAGCAGAGAGAAAAAGACCAAGAAAATTTGAGTCAAACTGGTTGGGCCATATGTCATCACAATGACCTATTGAAGTGTTTCTTGCTAGTTTCCTACAACAAAAGGTGAATTGCTACCTGATCCCATCAACAACATGAACCTGAAGAAGTACTACACTTTGATTCTCAAAGAATCCTTTAAAAAGTGAAAAATATGAAAAAGAATAAAAAACTCATAAAAATGCAAAAAATAGTCATCTCGATGAAAACTTGGAAAACATGCATCTTGTGTGATCACAATTTTTTTTTTTAAAATGGTAATAAAGTAACGAGAAATAATTTGACTTACAGTGAAAATGTGGCAAACAAATGTTTTGGGTAAATACTTATAGTGAAAACATAGGAAACAAGCACCATGTCTAGGAGGTTACAACTTTGTCAGCTATTGGGCATTCTATTTGACCCACCATAATTTTGTCTGCAATTTTCATTTCACCAACCATAATAAAACATGTCAACATACTTCTCATGGCCTAAGATTCATTGGTCATCAATGTTAGAGTCTACTTTTCACACTAAGTCAATCCATATCCCCATTCATGTGCTACATGGTCCTAGTTATGAGTGGGGGAAAAATCCTCAATCATTATCTAAAACAAATCCTTAAATATAAAATAGTCCTTAAAAAATATATAAAAATCATATAAAGTCCTAAAAAAATCCCTAAAAATCAAATAAAACTTAGAAAAAATCCTAAAAAGCAATAAATTATCCCTTGTGGAGACAGAAAAGCAGACATGCAACAAATCAAAACATCAACCAAATCAAGTGACAATAGATGACCAACTAATCAAGTTTGCAATCAAACCAATCACATGTCAAATCAATCAATCAATCAATCAATCAATCCCTATCAATTATTCATCAACTTGTCTTACATTGGAATGGTACAATTGAAAGTAGAGAGATCAGTCTTATATGGGGTATGAAATATTTGAACTAGACATTATCATTATCATCATTACACAAGCAATCAACATCGACAAAGATTAGTATGGATGTTCACTCAATTGGTCAATTTAGTCTTATCTTTTATTGATTTATCTTGGGTCATGTTCCTATGCTACTCAAGGATGTCCGTAAGTGACTAGAGGAGACAGGATGGTTCATGATACTTTTTCTTTGTTTTCTATTTGTGGTGTGTTTTCATGAAATTTTGGGGCACGAGTATTTTGGGTGTTTGTGTTGGCATGCTCATTCAACAAGTATCCTATGTGAAAATGAAGTCAAATATAACTATGCTTGTGATTATTGCACATATCTCGAATCTTAATACAACAATCCTAGAATGGATAGATATGCTCCTTGTATACTATATATCTATTAATGCAATGGGAAAAGCATCCACACCTTAGTCTTTCATACCTCGGTGCAAAAAATTTAATTGATACATAATAAAGCTCAATGATGAAATTATCGTACCACCTAAGAAGCAAAAGAATTTGTGATAGTTTCATTTCCTTATACCAACTATTTTATTCATCAATCAAATATATTCCCTAATCTCTCCTTTCTTTCTATTGATTCATTCTTGTCACTGACTATGCTTCCGTCAATGCACATAGTCATTTTGTCACTGTACTTTGGCACCAAAAAACAAGTCCATTTGGCATCCATACACATGTTAGAGTTAATCATATCATAATTCATCACAACATATCATCTACATTACATTCCATCCCATCATCATCATTACACACACACACAGGTGTGTGTGTACGTACGTACGTATGTATGTGATGCACATGTAAGGGGGAACAAGCCAAAACAAAGATCAAATGTCAATATGTTAGTCTCAACCAAAAATCCTTCACATACATATAAAAAGAGAGTAATAAGCACTCAAATGAAAGAAAAACAAATGAAAATAAGGGAGAAGAGACTCCCTAAGATGCTTCCACGATACTCTTGTTGCTTCTCCCTTGTTCTTCTCCTCTCCAAGATCCAAAAGCTTGCTTGATTGTAGCCCTTAGTTTTTAGCATGAAGCCATGTATGCCAAATGAAGGACTGAATATGGTTGCGAATGAAATCCTATTGCTATGCAAATGCACAAACACAAATTTCTATGCTATGAGAAAGCTAAGTGTGAATGCTCATGTAGCTATAGTAACAATGCTCAAAATGCTTCCTCCTTTGCTTGAGGAATGAGACTCCTTTTATAGGTAAAATGGGTGATTGGATGGTCAAGATTGATCTGTCTTAGCAAGAGCTAGGATTGAATGAGAGAGGCATGATCCTCAATCCATGTTTGCAACTTCCACCAATGCAATGGTGACAAGTGGCATCATGAGAGGGCTTGAGAGGAGAGGGAAGAGACATTAAATGCTTGAGGAGAGATGAGGGTAACCTCATGTGGTTGAGTTATTGGATAAAGCTATTATCCAATGGTAAAGTTATTGTCCAATGGGAAAACTCTTATGCAAGGTTTACCCATGGTTAGGCTTTGACCAAAGGGACAAAACCCATGTGGGTTAACTTGTTGAAGAAGGGAAGCATTTAAGATTTTGTAAGAGTCTTAAATGGGTGAGACGATGGGTTGGGGGTTAATTTGGGTTTAGGATTGTGCAAGTGATTAGAAGGGGGTTTAGGCTAATTTAGAAGGGCTTAGAAGAATCTAGAAGAAGGTTAGTGAGCAAGTGGGCTTTGCAAGTGGGTGATGTTTTTAGGATTTTTAAATAAATAATTATTTATTTAAAATAGTTGGTGCAAATTGCATTTGTAAGAGAATGCAAGTGAATAGATTTAAATGGGGATTTGATTAGGTACTTTAAATAAATGTTAAATTATTTTAAATGGGAATTAAATAAATTTATTAATTTATTTAATATTTGGACTATAGTTAGTAATTTGAATAAATTTATGAAATTTATTTAATTAGACTAGAAGAATAGGTTGAAATGAATTAATTAAATGTAAATTTAATTAATAGAAGAATATTAGCATATTAAATAAATATTAAATATTTATTTAATTTAGTGGACATATTTATGTGTCTATAGTATGTATATACATGCATACATACATACATATATATATATATATATATATATATATATATACAAGTATGTGTGTGTGTATATATATATATATATGTATGTATGTATACATACATACATACATACATGCATGCATGCATACATACATACTGAAGAAAGGGAAAACTATCATGAAGATACAAGGTTAGTTTTATTTCAAATATACATAAAAAAATTTACCTTCAAGAAGTAGTCTCTTGTTCCTTCGATTGAGCCTTTGGTGAAGTCAAGGATGTGCCCCTCCTCAAATTGATTGGATTGGCTCCAAGATGGGATGTGGAATGCTCTCCACTGCACAAAAACAATGGTGATAGATGTCATGATGGATGGATAAATATGTGAATAAATTTGCCTATAATGAGGATGCTAAGGGTGGATTCTAAGATCAAATGGACTGCATGAAATTGCACAAGTATGAGATATCTGTTAGGAATCCCACAGATATTGTGAGGGGGGGGTGAATCAGTATCTAACCGGTAATTAGAATTTCTTAACTTAAAACATGCAGAACATATTATAACAGTGTACCGGTATGCAAGAAATAATGTAATAAACAGAATTAAGAACATCCACATGAAAAGCACACCATAACATAAGGATTTAATGAGGAAACCCGGTGTGGGAAAAACCTCAGTGGGATTTGTGACCCACAATATTCACTCACTGGCCAATAAGAGAATATTACTTACAATAGGGGCCTGCACATGCAGGAAGGCCAACTACCTAGAGCTCACTACTCAATGGGAAGTCTCACTGACTTACAATGTGGATTATACAAATCCAATATCTTGTACTGCTTTACAATAGCATCTATAATGCCAGATCCAGTACCTGTTGCTGCTCTTCTTCTTACATAAACCCTTCAACCTATATTTCGCATAATAGGTCTGCCTTATATTTTTCTTTTTCACTCTCTCTATTTCTACAAAATGTCTACAATGATCTCTTTTTATATATAAGAGTCATTTTACAATTTGCCAAGTCGGATTACAAATTTTTTACAATAATAAACAAAATGTAATATAACAAAATCCTATCGGCCTCTGTGCTGATATTCTTCCTTTCTTTGTGCTGGTGTCGGTGTCCTGAGTGCCGGTGTAGAGTGTGATCTACTGATGCCGGTGCACTAACTTGTCAGTGTAATGCCTTGCCGGTATAATGCCTTGCCGGTGCCATAGGATTGCAAGGTTTCCATCAATGACAAAACCTTCAATCACCTACAATGTCTCATTGGAGTGTGCATATGCCAACAATCTCCCCCTTTGGCATTGATGGCAACACTCATGAGAAATTTCAAAAATGTATCCAAAAATGTGAAGGCCAAAAAAAATGTTACAAAAAAAATGTGTGTGCTCCCCCTGAGCATATGATTCCTATTATGTTGAATTTTCTCATCTTACTACTCCCCCTTTGGCATCAATGACAAAGGTTGCTAAGATGTCAGTAGAGTTTGTAGTTTCAACCTTGTAACTGGGTAGTTACAATTTGAAATAGATCCGCCAAGATCAAGTTTATACTCTCCATGAACTTTTTACTATCTCTTATTGTTGTCTCTGTTCTCTTAACTATACCGGTGAGATGCTGCAAATGCTTTGCCAGTGTTTTCTGTCCCTGTATTAGTGCCTCAGATACTTCCTTCCGCAGTGATGCTAGATAGTCCAATCTTGGTTTCAGTTTTAATCTTAGATGCTTTGCCTTTTTCACTATTCTTTCTTTCTCTCTTTCAAATTTAAGTAAATCTTCCTCAAAATTTGTTATCTTATGTTCAAAAATTGATAGTGTATCAGGTGAGTTGACAAAATTATCTGCAAGTTTATTAATTTCATCCTGTACCTTGCTCATCTTCTTGTCTATATCTACAGTCAAAAGGTTTGTCTTATAGGTGTCTTTGTATAGAGTTTTGTACTCTTTCAATAAATTACACAGTTCTGGTAGAAGTGTGTCAAAATCTCTGTTACACTTCTTTATTTGCTCATCAAAGAATTTCTGTTTTTCAATTTCTACTTTATCCTTCAGTGTCTCTTCCTTTATTTTCTCAATGTTTTCTATGATATATTTACACAAGGTATCAAGTTGTCCAAAAGAATCTTTATTGTCTATATTACAGTTAGGAGCAATTACCTTCAAAATTGGTATGGTATCATCTATTGCCTTATAAGCTTGTGAATTGTAGTCTGTTATCTTTTTAATTGAATCTAATAGTACCTCAATCACATTAGTTGTTTTGTAGCCTGATAATGAACCAACATTTTGAGTACCACCAGTGGAAGTAACCAAGCTTGTATTGACCTCTAGTAGGTCTGTTTGTGTTTGCATTTCCCTAAGAAATGGTTTTTCTACTTCTCCAGATGCTGGTGGCACTGTTTCCTTCTGTTCCTGTTCCTGTTCAGGAGCCTTTTTCTTCATTTGTTTCTCTATTTGTTGCATTGTCTCAGTCAGAGTCTGAGTTTCTACCTTCTTCTCTTTATCATGAGCCGGTTTCTCCTGTGTGTTGTCAGTTTGCTCAGCTACCGGAGGCTCAATAGCCATTTTAGTCTTATCAGCTGTATCTTTGTCTACCACAATGTTGATCTCTTGAGTATCAACATCCACAGTATATAAGACTTCAGGATTAGGATTACCATCCTCTACATCCATACTTTCAACTAACGGTTGATCTTTTGTAGCTGTTGTTTTTACCAGTGGAGTAATCAAAGGAGGTGGGGGTAAGTTGTCTTTAATTTTGATACTAGGTGGTCCACAAACTTTACCTTTACCCTTGTCTCTTTCTTTCTGATAAACTTTTATAGGTTTGGGGTTCCTGTATTCTTCCTGTTTTTCTTTTTCAACTGGGAATATATCCCATCCATTTTTCTATCTCCTCAGTCACCTCATTAACTCTTCCAACCATTAAAGCAATGTGTCGGTGTGCAGTAGAAAATACTGACTGGTTGGCTTGAGCAATTAGGTCATCAATTTCTCTGGGTGAATTCACCCGATATACAACAAGTAGCTTTTCAATCTTTATTTTCTTGTCCAGTTCTATTACTGCTTGTCTTCTTGCTTCCAGTCTCTTAAATAGTTCATCTGGAATTTCATTTACTACTTCCATCAAAAATTTCTTATACATATCCATATGCAATATAACACTGTTTTCAACTTGTTCTTTTTCATTAGTTGTTAAAGTGTCATATATTTTCTCTATATTCTTCAATTTTCCTTCCTCTGTAATTTCATTTAATAGTATATCAAGAGGGGCCAAGTCCTTGTTTGTCCTCTTCTTCTTTTTGGGTGTCACTTTCTTCTTCTTTGGTGTAGCCTTTCTTACTGGAGATCTCACTGCTTGTTGTTTTTGTCTTGTCCTCCTCGGTGAGGGTGTGGTTGCCGGTGAGGGATCTCTTTTCCTTACAACTCTCTTGAAAGTTGCAGGCATGTCACTCTCCGAAGAAGTACCTACCGGTGATAGGTGAGTTTTCGGTTGTGGAGCTGCTAACTCATCCTTTGTTATACCGGTTTGTTTTAACACATCTTCTTTGATGGCCTTTTCTTGTCTGGAACCTTTTCTTACAACTACCTCAACCTTTTTCACTCTTTTCTTAAATTGTATTTGGCTTCCAATAGTTTCTGCACTACCAAATACTTCTTCCTTAGGCTCTTTAGGGGATTCCAGAAGTTCTTTGGCATATGTTTCAATTATATGATCATCTGTTTCATAACTCATCTTTGTTACCCAAACTATCCCAGGGATGACTGCTTCCATCCAGATCTCATCTTTCTTGATTACAAAGCATATTTCATCTTTATATTTGTCAACAACCTTTTGTGATAGCCTGATTCTTTTCTTCATTTTGGCCTTTAGTGCTTGAAATAAATCATGGATATTGTTTTCCTTGTCTTCTCCCATGTTATTGAATAGTTTTGTTAACTGTTTGCCTACCGGTATATCATATCCAAGTTCTTTGTAGCCTATACCAGGAACCTGCTTGGTTATATGTAGCATTAGACATACTAGCAGATTTCCAAACCTGAAAGTTCCTTTCTTGTCCTTCTTAATCTTTCCAAGGTTGTCAATTAATTCATCTTTTAACCACTCACATACATCAATCTTTGCATTATCTGTGACCATATCATAAGCACTCTTAATGCATAAACTTGAAACTGAATTAAGTCTATTTGCATGAGTAGCTTTATACCCTAATATCATGCTGATAGATCTCACATTAATGTCTGTTACATCATTTACTCTTAAGGACCTTTTATCGGATGTGGCACCAGTTAGGTTTGTAACTAGGTCATTGGATACCTTCTTAGTTTTGTCTGGTCTTTTACCGGTGGTCGGTAACCCTATGACAGCTTTCTCAGCTTCCTTAGTGATTTTGTGGATTGCATCTAGCCAAAAAAATTCACCATGTACCTTGCTTAAGACTATCCTAATCACATCCTTGGGGAATTCAGGAATGCTAAGGATCTCTATAAATCCTAGGGTTTCAATGATCTTGTGTTCATCTTTTACATTGTCGGATTCATCACATATCACAGTTTTAAACATGGTTTTAATCTCTTCATCTCCTAGTTCCTCAATGTTACAGTGAATGTAAATTCTGGGGTCTTCAGCATAAACAACTCCCTTAGGAATTTGAGAAAAAGCACCTAAGGTATCATCTTTCTTTGCTACCTCGGGTACTAATTGAAATACGGGCCTAGGTCTTTTTATCACTTTGACAATAGTAGGGTTTTCTATATATTCAATTGCAGAGGTGGATGCCATGATAAAATACCTTTTACTGCCTTTAGGATGGATGATTGCTTGGAGTGTTCTTGCCTCTTGCTCGGAATGCCTTAGCTTGGAATCTTCGCGCTCTTTGTAGGTTTGAAATCTCGATGAAATGGAATGGAACCAAAACCTCAAATTTATAGTATCTTTTTGCCATCTACCACATTAAATGCATGTCGGTTAAGTATTCACTTAACATTGTCTGCCGGTAACAAGTAATTTCCAACTTCTTATCTCTAACCGAGGGAATAATAGCACATGTGTCATTAGATTGCCAAACCCTCAAGGAAAATTTCTTCAATTAGATGAAGAACTTCCTGCCGGTGGAGCACTGCTCTGTCCTACTGGTGAAGCATCACTTTGTCCTGCCGGTGAAGCATTGATTGGTTCTACCGGTGGAGGAGTATTCCCAATATTTAGATCATCTTTTCTAATCCATTATTTTGAGAATTCTTGCTTAACCTCTTCAACTTTTTCTTTGCCTTTCAAGCTATAACTTTTGTTGTCTACCGGTGATCCTTTACTTCTACAGAATTTTGCAATATGCCCAATCTTGTTACATGCATAACAAGTCACATTATTCTTCTGAACAACTTTCCCATAACCTATACCGGTTTGTGTTCTACATTGATTAGATAGGTGTCCAAATCTTCCACAAACATAACATCTCACATTCATTCTACAGTTTTCAAAGTTGTGACCAACTTTGTTGCATTTTGAACATTGACTGGTGGGTGTGTTGATATTATGATAATTTCTAGATCTACATTCATTTTCTCTATGACCATACTTATTACAATTAAAGCATTTTCCATTGAATTTATAAGCATTAGGTTGTCTTACCGGTTTTCTCTAAGTATTTGCAGTACCAGAGCTTTCACCAACTTCTAATCCAATTCCAGAAGTGTCACCTTTAGGTTTTTGATTCTTAAGCAAGGTGCCAAATTCCTCTGAGCTTTTCTTGAATTTTTCTTTATGTTGATTTGCAGTTTCTAGTTCTCTTTCTAAGACTTATTTATGTCTCATTAGTTCATTGGAGTCATTCTGAGTGTGCATCAGATCTGTCTTCAACATGTCATTTTCATAGCTAAGTCTTGTGTTCTCATTTGCTACATCACTTAGTCTTCTGGTCAATTCTTCTTCATTCCTCTTCCTATCCTCAATCTCTTTGCAAAATCTCATAGTCATATCCTGCATCTCATTCTTTGTTGTCATGTTCTCTTGTTTCAGCTTGCTTATCTGATCATTAAGTGATTCCTTTTCATCATTCTCATTTTGCAACTTTTCACAAAGTTCTCTTCTCTTATTTCTTGCAACAGTAAGATTCTCTTGAAGTGCCTGAATGATATCCTGAGCTGCCCTTAAATCATCTTCTAGTTTGATATTTTTCAACTTTTTTGCATCATAGTCTGAAAGAGCTCCTTCAAGTTGCTTCATCAGATTTTCCATCTTTACCGGTGTCAAGATCTTCCTCAAGCTATTAGACTTCTGAAAATAGAGGACCAGGCTTTGATACCAATTGTTAGAAATCCCACAAATATTGAGAGGGGGGAGGGGGTGAATCAGTATCTAACCAGTAATTAGAATTTCTTAACTTAAAACATGCAGAACATATTATAACAGTGTACCGGTATGTAAGAAATAATGTAATAAACAGAATTAAGAACATCCACATGAAAAGCACACCATAACACAAGGATTTAACGAGGAAACCCGGTGTGGGAAAAACCTCGGTGGGATTTGTGACCCACAATATTCACTCACTGGCCAATAAGAGAATATCACTTACAATAGGGGGAAGGCCAACTGCCTAGAGCTCACTACTCAATGGGAAGTCTCACTGACTTACAATGTGGATTATACAAATCCAATATCTTGTACTACTTTACAATAGCATCTATAATGCCAGATCCAGTACCAGTTGCTGCTCTGCTTCTTACATAAACCCTTCAACCTATATTTCGCATAATAGGTCTTCCTTATATTTTTCTTTTTCGCTCTCTCTATTTCTACAAAATGTCTACAATGATCTCTTTTATATATAAGAGTCATTTACAATTTGCCAAGTCGGCTTACAAAGTTTTTACAATAATAAACAAAATGTAATATAACAAAATCATGTTGGCCTCTGTGCCGGTATTCTTCCTTTCTTTGTGTCGGTGCACTAACTTGTTGATGTAATGCCTTGCCGGTGCCATAGGATTGCAAGGTTGCTATCAATGACAAAACCTTCAATCACCTACAATGTCTCATTGGAGTGTGCATATGCCAACAATATCCAAATGAGGGGAGGAAACCCCAATTTATAGTTTTTAAGAGGCCAAAATGAAGGGTCAAGATTGATTTGGAATGAAGGGTGGAGATTGAGAGAATGTGATGAAAGGGATTGAGAGGACATGGTGTGGAGACCAAGAGATTTTCCATAAAGGCATTTGTTGTCTCCACACTCCTCAAGGTGCATAGGGAAGAGTCCCGAATGCACATTGGAAGAATAAAAGGGAATTTAAAATTCCTTGGGAAGGGAAAAAAGAATAAAAAATTTCAAAATAGAAGATTGCATGGGAGAAAGGGGAAAGAAAAGGAATTAAAAATTCCTTGGGCAGTGAGGGAGCATGGGGAAGAATAATTTGAAATCCTTGACACGACCAAAGTTGGTGCATTTAAGTTTGGTGGTTGAGAGGGGACAAACCATTTATGGAAAATGGTTGACTTATTCCTAATCATGAGGATTAGAAATGTGCAATTGATTAAGAGAGGAGATTAAGTGGGATAATGAAGGATTAGAGAGCAAGTGGATAAGTTAGGAGGATTTGACAAGAGGAGAGAGAATGAGTGGAGGAATTTAAAATTGAGGAATAATGATAATCAAGTTTCTAGAAGAATTAATTAGGCTAAGTGAGGATTAGGGGAAGTGATTTGTAGGAATCACTTTAGTTAGGTTAACCAATTGAGACTAATTAACTACATAGTATTTGGAAGAATTAATGATTTGATTGATTTTAGAAGAATAGGGAAATAATTAATTCATTTGATAGATTAATCATTGGGCTATAGTAACAAAATTAATTAAATTTAATTAATTAATTTTGAGAGGAATAAAGGGTAACATAATTAAATTAATTAATTATGTATAAAGGTTAAATTAATCAAATATTTAATTTAATTAATTTTAGACGTCTAAATTTTGCCCCTCTTTTACACAATGGAAAAATCGATAGCAGGTAAATGATAGAAGGATGATGCCCGACGTGAAGACATGAGTGGTATATGCCCCCTCGAGAATTTAACTAGGAAAATTTTAAATTTTTCGAGAAAATTCTTGAAAATGATTTGGAAAGTGAAAAGAGAGAAGAGAAAATGACAAAAGGGAAAGGAATTTGGAAGAAAAAGGAGGGATGATGGGAAAAGATGAGAAAAAAGGGGCAAAGGGATTACCTATATAAGCCACATAGGGCACAAGGAGGGGTCATTATCACACACACCATTTGAAGCACTTAGAGAGAGTAGAGAACTTAGGAGCCATGGACCACATTCCCCACCACGAGCATCATGCAAAGAGGTTAGATGGTACCAACAACCGGTAGAGTACAACCCAATGATATGTACCCCAACCTACCTTTGTCATTTAGTAGATTAGCATTAATTAATGCATTAATTGGTGGGGAGGGGTAGACTTATCGGGGCACATACGTCAATTTTTTTCGGCATCTATGTGGGGGACCAACACCTACGCAGGTGTTCCCCACTCATGCAGATGATAAACGAATGTGTAGATGTTGATCTGTCAATCACCATCTCCACTTGCGGGAAGGGAGGAAAATGGGACAAACTGCAGAACAACGTCTTTGTTTTGCAGTTCAAGGCACAGAGTGCAGTTTCAACGTCTACGTGTGAGGCAGAATGTTGTCTCCACCTAGAGAGAAAAAGAGAATGAAATAGAAAGAAGGGGAGGCTCTGAGGGGAATACAAGGGCAATGGAATGACTTGGGAGGCTAGAATAGGCTAGAAGGGTGGATAATGAAGTGGTTCTTCTAAATGCAGGAGAATGCAGATATTTTGACCTCTCGGGAGCATTGGCCACCGACGATGTAATTATATAGGAAGCTGAGTAGAGATGAGCGAGTTGTACTGAAATCGCTAGGACTTGGGTTCATAGGGTGATGGCCTTGGATTTGGGCTCACACATCTATGATGATGGTGCTAGTTGAGAGATGGAACAACAAGACCCGTTCCTTTCATTTACGTACAGGTGAGGCCAACATCACCTTCCTCGATGTTTGGCAGATCTTGAAGGTTCTGATCAGGCATGATACCTGAGTATCGATTGGATCATGAGGAGGACTACTTCTGGAAGATATGAGAGTGTGACAATCTCCCATGGATATGATGAGGATCTGGCTATGATAGGCAATGTAGTGACAAAGGATTCCCCATTTAGTCTTATTCATCTGTAGGTTGATCAGTGAATGGTTGATGCCTGATTTGAGTGTACACGGGTTTTCAATTGGCTTGAGAAGGTGTGTCTATTATATGATGGAGGATGGAGTTGAGTATGCATATGCACTTTTATTACAAACTGTTTATGGACTTTTTATTATGGATATGTGATGGATGATGATTTTGATTATGATGATGCATATAGTCTGACATATTTGTAGATGTAGGATGTGTATGCTTATGTGATATGCATGCTTATGATTATGATGCTAACATGCTTTGGATGCAAGATGCGTTTGATTTATGTGATGGATGTGATGATGTCATGATTGTGATGGAGGGTGGATGTATGTGGCATGTGTACGGATGTTATGATTGTGCCTAACTTATGATGTATGCTTATGATATGGTGATTATACAACATGCAATGTTGGCTCCTATTTGTGAAGTATGTAATGCAATGAATGTTCTACATGCTTTCAGTACGTTTCAAATCAATGTAATTGCCTTTATTAGATTTCAAGTCAGATTTTGTATGCCATGCCTTTACTTCATTCAAGTTGAAATATAGCTAGTAATATATTCATGATTTGATCCTGATGTACATATTGAGTGCATTATGATTTATTGTATATGTTATGCAATTTATAAAAAATGCACCTATATGGTAATGGATTGAAATGAATTTAAGTAATAATAAAATATAAGACTAATGAATACAATCAAATGGATGCAACTATATGACAAGGAAGTGGATGACAATAATAATGATCAAATGCACCTAAAAATGAAAATGAATGATAATGTAACACTAAATGGAAATTATAATTTAAATAAAAATGGTAAAATGTTTCTAAAATGAAAAATGCAACTAAGATGATAATGACAATGCAAAAGGTGTAATGAAACAAATTTTGTAATGTGCCAACCATAATACAATGATACAGGACTAGACAGAAGAAGGGGGAGAAATGAACAAATTGAGGTCTCCAAGATAAGGGAATGGGATGAGATGCAAAATCGAGTGAATGGGGTGGGGGGATTTGTTGTTGTGTATATTTGGAGAGAAAACCTAGTTTAATATTGACAAGGATGATCTACATCACTGATTATAGGATCTAACCTTTTTGAGGAAGCGAGGTGTCGACTAGACTCTCAGACAATAGGTATCTCCTGCACACAACCTTGTAAACATCATGATGATGTAAATGCGGGACTACCAAATTATGTAAGAGAAACCCTCAAACATGCCATACCACAAAAACATGCCCCAATATACACCAACCCAAGACATACCAAGATATAGGGAGATCTTGGAAGCCGTAGATAGGAGTAGTTGTAGGACACAAGAATGCAAATCAAAGCAACAGACCAAATCACGCAAACAACATGTTGGGATAATGTGCAAATATTTGTTTGAGGGATGTGTTGTCATTGTTGTCAACATATTCCTCTATGTGTTCTAGTGTTGCAGTCAGATCTAGTAAGTTGGTTTGGCCAGTGTGTTGCAGATGAGTTGTTGTGAATTAAAGGGTTTTAAGATAAGTATCTCTAGTTGATTCAACTATAGTTTAAGTGGTCTGCACGGAGATTTGATCGAGTTATGAGGTCCGATATTGTGGTTGGTTTTTCAGTTGTTCAGTGTTATGGATTTTGCTTCGCATTGCTCCCCATTGCAATATCTTCATGGTAGAATATTTGGGATGTTTTGGTGTGTCCTCAATTCAGATGGTTCATGATTTGGAGTTCTGCAAGTGTATCTTTCAGTTTGTCAGTCAGTTCAGTTAGTGTTCTTGAAGTTCGGTATAATGGTGATGGAGATTCTAATAAGTGGTGATGTTGTGGTTGTTGTTTTGATAATTCATGATGCTCATGGACATTTCTAGATTGTGTCATATTTGTGTTGGTTGTTTGCTGTAAAGCGGAAAATAATCGAACCCTAGTCATTCTCCCCTCCCCGACTCCGAGGAGAGAGAAGGGAGAGTCACTAGGGTTGATGGTTTTCACTTGGGAGACTTTACATTCAAAAGAGGGGTTGAAACCCACAAGATCCAATCCCACACAATGCAAGATTGGATGCTAAATGAGTTTCAAGGGTTAAGAAAGCAAGGCTACCCTCTTTTGTAAAGAATGTTGATAGAAGAATTAAGCTAGGCATGCATAGAAAGTGAGAAAGATTCGCTTATAAACTGAGATAGGGATATAGGATGAAGCTGCGGACCTGGAATTAGCAGTAAAATGTCGATACGGCGCTGTCCTACAAATTTGAGCAAAAGTTGCCGGGACGATGGCGCCCGAGCGCCACGGTCCTCCGAAAAATCTGTGAAACGAAGGGGGATCTGTTCGTCTCTGCACAAGGATTCCAGATCTTCAATTTCAGCCGCGTACCTGCAACCTACACATAGAAAAGCAAAGATGATTGGGGGGTTAGGGATTAGGGGTTTGCCCTTAGGTCAAACCCCGGTTTTGGAATTAACCAAGAAATGAGAAATGTTGTAAATGTAATGTAAAACAAGTACTAATACCTTGTTGTAAGGATGTTTGTATCCTTATATGCGAAGGTATAGATGTTGTTGTATGTTGTATGTTGTATGTTGTAATATGTGATGTGTTGTAAGTGATCTCCTCTTCAATGGTTGAATCCTTGTCTTGAATGCAACACTTAGCCTTGAATGGAGACTTGAAATGATCAATTACTTGAAGGAATGCTTGAATGCTTGAATGCTTGAGTATAGTTTCCATGCTTGTACGCATATGTCCCTCTTACCCAAATGGGAGAGGCAAATGTAGTTTATATACTTGCCAATTAGGGTTAATAGACTGATTTTCCTGACCTTAGGCCGACCAGGAAAGTTTATTTTCCAAATTGCAAACAAAAGGACCCGAAGCCCCATAGGAAACCGGGCCCAAAATAGGGCCAGGGACCAGGGCGCTGGGCGCCATGGTCCTGGGGGACCAGGGCACTGGGCGCCCTGGTCCTGAAGGACCAGGGCATTGGGCGCTCTGGTCCCACCTCCCGGGACAGCAGGGTGCAAAGGAGATTCAGGCCAGGGTGCAAGAAAATGCAGTTTTTAGTGTCATAATCAGGTTTCGAGGTCTCCATTCAGGTTGCGTGTTGCGTCGCCATCGTGAAGACCCAAATGCGTTTGAAATTGCAAGTGTCACAATTTTAGGATGCTACATTTAGCCCCCACTTTAGCGGGAGTATAAGCGTACGCTCATACTTCCGGTAAAGTACAAGGAAACAACATTGAAAAAAACTTTCACCACGTCAAGGAGGCAAGATACACCAAGCCCCCAGTGGACTAAGGATCTTACAACTTTGATTGACAAAGTAAAAGGGAAATCACGAGGGAGAACCATGACTGTCAGTAGTAAGGTTCCCTCACTATGAGTCATGCAAGAAAGATATCAAAAAATTTCAAGGCAAAGCTAAATTTGTCAAGAAATTTTCAAGTATCTTGAAAAGATATGAACGGGATGTATGCCCCCCTACGTTAAAGCGATCGCACATGCCTCACCGTGGGTGATTCCTTTAAGGTAGTGATACATATGAGAAAGGAGCACGTTATCACAAGGATTTAGCCCCCAAGTGTGAGATAAGCCCAAGGATAATAGACACAAAACACAAAGCACAAGGTGACTTCGCTTTCCTCGGGGTCAGTATGCTGTATGATAATTCATGTATATCATATGTATGTATGCATAATTGTTCTTCATTCCCCAATCAAGGAAAGTCACCTAGAAGAAGGGAACACATGTGTCTCTTGAGTCAACATGAGAGAGATCGAGAGATCTCAATGCTTTGCATCATCCTCAAGTAGACAACACTAAGGACAACAAATAGAAGAATGAGAATAACATATAGAAGAAGTAACAAAAGAGAGGGGGAGAGAATCTGCTATGCTAATGAAACTAGTCTAGCACGTCATCTACCCCCCGATCTTGCTGATCAATGTTTCGGGAAGGTAGGGAACACACTAGAGGAGGAACATCCAACACAGCAGATGGAGCTATCACAAGATCCAAACAAGGGCTATGTTCATATCCCAAGCCACGGTGTTCTTGTCTAGGAGCTAGGATAAGTGCTTTAGAAAATTCATTAGATAAATGGTTATCAATATCAACAAGTTCATATTCACTATCAGAATGAACATGAGTAACATTTGCATCATGAATAACATTTTCATCTATATCATCATAAAGATTTATAAAAATAGGATCTTTAACTCGCACAGGATCAAGACCATCATGCATCTTATGTTTAGGAGATTTCGGCTCAATCATCGGCTGAGGAGAAAATGGAATAATGCTTGTTGAAGGTGTTTTTGGGGATTGCAAAGTTTGAGCTCTAAGACGACGCTTTCGCCGGCGTTCACGTGCAGAACGATTTCGTCTAGTCTTAGTAGGAAGTTGCGAAGATTGAGGAGGAGGAATGTTCTCATCCTTATCACTTGGGTGTTTAGGTTGTGGTCTCTTAGGCTGAACAATAAGAGAAGAGGAAGGTCTCTTCTCTCCATAAGAGGAAGGAGGAGGAACTGCTCCATATAAGGGAGGAATATTTGGTTTAGGAAGGAGACCAAGTCCATCATGACGAGGAGGTATAGGTCTACTCTTAGGAAGTTTATTAGATATAGGCATAGTCACATCCATAGGAATGGGTTGGGAATCTTCTTGAGGAAAGACATTGGTTTTATCTTTCAAAGGAAGAACCTCCTTCTCAAGAATGATAGGAATGTCAAGTTTGGGTGTTCTAGGTTCACTTAGAGATAGGATCATATCTTTTTTCCACTTTTGATAAGATTTGAAAAGATGATCACTTCGCGGAGGAAGAGATTGGAATTGTTTAGGCCAAAAATAATCAATAGGAACACTAGAAGTTCTTTCAGCTGGTTTAAAGAGACTATGATTGACAATAACAACTTCACCATTATGGGGAAATTTCAAACACTTGTGAATAGGAGAAGCAATAGCTTTCATGGAAGATAGCCAAGGATAGCCAAGCTTCACACGAAATTGTTCAGAAGATGGAATAATAGCAAAGTTCACATCAAGGGATTTGTTATGGACCTCAATAGGTAATGTAATAGAACCAATTGCAGGAGAAGAAAATGCATCAAATAATTTCACAATCACATCTGTTTTGTCATAGATCACTTGATTCAATTGCAAAGTAAAAAGAAATTCTTCAGTAATAACATTAACCATGCACGAAGAATCAATAAGCACTCCACGGCAAGGTGTATTCTTGACTTTTGCAACTATATATAAAGGACCATCAGGTGCCCTGATAGTTTCACTAGAATCAAAGGTGATGGAAGGTTCTTTAGGGATTTTTTGTTGCTCCACAAAGTTAATCACATTCGGAGTCATAGACACGAGATCATCAGGTGAGACAAAGGAATCAGTAGTATCAATCGCATTAGAGGTATGAGAAGGCAATGGATCAGTAAAAATCTGAAGATTTTGGTTAGGAAGAGCTACAGATTTGTTGCCTTTATCATTCACACCAGAAACAGAGATAGTATTTTTATCAATCAAATCTTGAATTTTACCCTTTAAAGCAAAAAAATTTTCAGTATCATGCCCAGGTTGACGATGAAATTGACAAAAAGATTTGTTATCAAAATAGGGTGAATTAATCTTTGTAGGATCAATTTGCCATATAGGAGGAAGAGTAAGCACATTTTGTTCCAATAACTTATTCATAATACTATATTCATTCAAAGGAGTAAACTTTCTTTCTTTCTTGAAAAACTTAGAAATAGGAGACACACCTGATGCTGCATTCACATTGTTGTTGATGATGTTTTCATTGAATTTTATGGACTCTCTGTTCGGTTTAAACTTCCCAAATGGTTGTTGACTACTATCACCCTTATCACTCGGAGCCATAGGATGTGATTGTTCCATTTGACTCACAGTCAGTTGATAATTGTGAAGAGTTGCGCACAACTGTTGGAAAGAAGTAAACTCAGAAAACAGGAGTTTTTCTCTAATGTCTTTTTGTAAATTAGAAATAAAGATTCTTTGAATATCATTGTTAGGCACTGAAAAAGAAATTTGAGCATACAAATGCTTATATCTACCAATGAAATCGGTCACTTTTTCTTTAACACCTTGTTTGCAATGCATTAAATCAATCAAAGTAACTTTAGGACTTATATTGTTTTGAAATTGTTGAATGAAAGCATTTGCAAGTTGTTCGAAAGAAGTAATAGAATAGGAAGGCAACGAGCAATACCATTGTAGGGCTTTGTCTCTTAATGTTCTAGTAAACAGTTTTGCAAGCAACCTTTGGTCATAAGCAAAATCGGTACATATTGTTTGAAAGGTCTTAACATGTGTTAGAGGATCACCCTTACCATTATAAAGCTCCAAATGCGGAATTTCAACATGTTTAGGGGGGATAGCTTGAACAATGTCAAGAGAAAGTGGGCTCGCAATGTCAAATGTGGGCACACTAAACTTAGATTGATTCATAGAGGCAATTTGTTGTTGTAAAGAGGAGACAGTTTGTGCAAGATTGTTAATGGTCGCTTCAGTCGAAGAGTTCATATTAGACGTGTTAGATTGTGATGGAGGTGTTATGTTATTGAAAGAAGGTAGAGAGTAAGGTGGTGGGACACTATGATAGTTAGTCATAGGAGATGATTGGACAGGAGGAACACTACAAGGAGGAATGGAATGGTTAAATGAATTGCCCCCTTGTGTCATGTTCATTTGTGAAGATATAAGAGGAACACTCACTGAAGGAATGAATGAAGAAGTTGGATTGAATGAAGGAAGAGGGTTGATTGAAGAAGAGGGATTGCCCCCATAACTAGTGATCATAGGAGGAATGTATTGTGTTGAAGTAGTCATTATGTTTGATGTAAAAGTAGGTATACTAGCAATAGGAGTTGTCAAAGGAATAGAATGATTAACTTGAGTAGGAGGTTGTGTATAACCTAAAGTTTTGGCACAACTCTTCATAGGCATCACATTCGAATCCACAATGTGTGCAATACCACGCAAAATATCAATTCCATTCTTATCACTTTGAAGCATACGTTTTAGACCCTCAATTAAAGGAAGAGCTTGACTATCAGGGTATTCTTGAGACATCCACTGTCGAAAATCGTCAAATTGGTTATCCAATTTTGAAAGTTGTTCTACATAAACCTCAAGGAGAGCTTCTTCATCATTAAGAGGATTAGAGGAATTACCCATGTCCTCGTTAAAAAGGCCATTCAAATTAGGTTCCATCTCCTCAGTAATTAAACCTTGGACAGACTTAATTCTAAGGCTTCGTCTAACGGGAATAGTGTAGGTAGGGCTTATTGTTGTAAAACTCATGCACTAAAGAGAGAGAGAAGATTTTGAATTTTAGAGGTAGCAAATTTCAGTAAAACCAGCCAATCTTCTAGATTTAAGCTGTTAAATACAATCAGGACAATCTCCCGAAAATTCAGAAAAAATGTCCGGGACCGTGGCGCTCGGGGTGCACACGGTCCTCGCAACTTTTTTCGAAATTTGCAGGGATGAAAGTTATGATGATTTTACAGCTAACCTAAAAAAATTGAATGATTTTACGATCTGTAGATAGGCCAAATTAAAGTTGCAATTTCAAAATTGAACCCTACCAAGATTGTCAAAAAATGCAAAATTTGAATTTTGAAAAAGAGAGGGAAACTGAAATTTTGAATTTTATGATTTTAGAGGGAATACCAAAAGCAATGCAAGTTTTGAAATTTGAAAGTTGACTCAATTTCACGCAAAATTCAATTTTGAAAGCGGAAATCAAAGTTGTTGTAATTAAGCACTTAATTTCAAAAGTCACAAATTGCAAAAATTTGAATGAATCACTGAAATTTCGAATGAATGATAACACACTTTTCAGATTTAGGACTGTAAGAAACACAATTTTGACACAAATTTCAATTTCAACAATTTTTGAATGATTAAAAGCCTCAATCCAAGCAATCACTAGACCACCTTTGACTGTAATTTTGAAGGTGTTAAAATTGATAAAATCAGCCAAAATTCTGGATTTTAGCAGAAAAATACAGTAAGATCTAGCTCCCGAAATTTCGGAAAAAATGTCGGGGATGATGGCGCTCGGAGTGCACACGGTCCTCGCAACTTTTTTCCAAATTTTCAGGGACGAAAGATATTGTGATTTTATTGTGGAATCCAAAGTTACAGCCGATTTGGAGATGTTTTGATCAGTGAAATTGTCAGACAAAGGTTGAATCAAGAGGGTTTCAAAAATTAGGGTTTTGACACTTAACCACTTAATTTTCAGAATTAAAGCACAAATATGAATTGACAATTTGTAATAGAAGGAAAGATCTGAAACAAGCATTAACAATTACACATTTCACAAGTTTAATTACTTAAAAAGAAAATTTAGGGTTTTTATGCAATTAACCTCTAAAATTTTGCAAAAGATCAAACATAGAAATGTAATCAAGGAATCCAATTTTCAGATCTAACTATGAATAATCAGAAAGGATGTTCACGTCGGGTTCACCAAAATGTAAAGCGGAAAATAATCGAACCCTAGTCGTTCTCCCCTCCCCGACTCCGAGGAGAGAGAAGGGAGAGTCACTAGGGTTGATGGTTTTCACTTGGGAGACTTTACATTCAAAAGAGGGGTTGAAACCCACAAGATCCAATCCCACACAATGCAAGATTGGATGCTAAATGAGTTTCAAGGGTTAAGAAAGCAAGGCTACCCTCTTTTGTAAAGAATGTTGATAGAAGAATTAAGCTAGGCATGCATAGAAAGTGAGAAAGATTCGCTTATAAACTGAGATAGGGATATAGGATGAAGCTGCGGACCTGGAATTAGTAGTAAAATGTCGATACGGCGCTGTCCTGCAAATTTGAGCAAAAGTTGCCAGGACGATGGTGCCCGAGCACCATGGTCCTCCAAAAAATCCGCGAAACGAAGGGGGATCTGTTCGTCTCTGCACAAAGATTCCAGCTCTTCAATTTCAGCCGCGTACCTGCAACCTACACACAGAAAAGCGAAGATGATTGGGGGGTTAGGGATTAGGGGTTTGCCCTTAGGTCAAACCCCGGTTTTGGAATTAACCAAGAAATGAGAAATGTTGTAAATGTAATGTAAAACAAGTACTAATACCTTGTTGTAAGGATGTTTGTATCCTTATATGTGAAGGTATAGATGTTGTTGTATGTTGTATGTTGTATGTTGTAATATGTGATGTGTTGTAAGTGATCTCCTCTTCAATGGTTGAATCCTTGTCTTGAATGCAACACTTAGCCTTGAATGGAGACTTGAAATGATCAATTACTTGAAGGAATGCTTGAATGCTTGAATGCTTGAGTATAGTTTCCACGCTTGTACGCATATGTCCCTCTTACCCAAATGGGAGAGGCAAATGTAGTTTATATACTTACCAATTAGGGTTAATAGACTGATTTTCCCGACCTTAGGCCGACCAGGAAAGTTTATTTTCCAAATTGCAAACAAAAGGACCCGAAGCCCCATAGGAAACCGGGCCCAAAATAGGGCCAGGGACCAGGGCGCTGGGCGCTCTGTTCCCACCTCCCGTGACAGCAGGGTGCAAAGGAGATTCAGGCCAGGGTGCAAGAAAATGCAGTTTTCAGTGTCATAATCAGGTTTCGGGGTCTCCATTCAGGTTGCGTGTTGCGTCGCCATCGTGAAGACCCAAATGCGATCGAAATTACAAGTGTCGCAATTTTAGGACGCTACATCTGCATTGATCGTTGTGCTTATTATTAATGATTTTCCTTGATCTGGTGGTGTTCTTCATGTTCTTGGTCGACATGTTGATTGTAGTGTGTTCCAGATGTTTATGGCATAATTCTTGGAGGTGTTTCATGTTCGAGGTGGTGAATTAGGTCCACGTTGTGTCTTAGCCAACATTTTTTTGGTCCACATGTAATATTGTAGCGTGTATGGTTATATTTTGTAATTTGTGACGTGGGTTGACCTAACCTTGAAATATAGGTTGATGATATGTATAAATAAATGTAATATCATGTTGCAGATGTATCAGTGGATGTGTTTGTGTGTGAAAATAATGTTCTGAACTTTCAGAAATAGAGACATAATGCGAAGAAGTGAGAAGAAGTATGAAGGAGAAGAATATGTGTTACGTACTCAACCGGAACTGTAAAAAGGTATGAGGAGATGTTATTCTATCAGTTCATGATCTTCCAGATGTAATCCAAATCTTTCTGTAAGACAGTGAGTCTTCCCCATGGTTGTAGCCCTTGTTGTTATTGTTTTTGAGCAGTGAGCTATAGGTAGTGTGCCTAAATGCATGTGCATTCCCCAATGTAATATTTCATATACTTCTAATAGAGTATTACCATATTGTGGGTAAGTTCCCACCGTGGTTTTTCCCTTGACCAGGTTTTCCACATCATAATTTTTGGTGTTATGTGTGTTATTGATATGGTGTTGATTTATGCTTTCACTATTAATTATCATATCTGAAATTGTGTTTGAGTTAAGTGAAGTTTTTGAGAAAATTGATTCACCCCCCCTATTAGTTTTCTGCCTTGTTACCATCACAACATGCATATAGCCAACTAAAATCTCTTGCCAAGAGTAGGACTAAGATTATAGGTGCTAGACATGGGAAGGATGCATCCCAATGGGCAAAAGGTAACTGATGAGACTAATTAGGCAATAGAGAAGATGGGATGCACACATGAATGTGGATATAGAATTGACTACTGGGACTTGATTAGGCTCGTGTGGATGGCATTTGGATGATGCGCAAGTCAAGAAGAAGCTCAACTTGATGGACTAAGCTTAGGAAATGGGGAAAATCTCAGCGTGATGGGATGAAAGCTTAGTGTGATGGGATGATCCTTATTCATAGTTTGGGCAAAAACTCATCATCTCCTGAGGGGAAGGTGAATGTGGACACAAATATGGTGGCTAAGTGGCAAATTAATTCCTATATCACTAATGAAATATGAATCGATGTAGGGAGGGGAGGGGATAAGTTGATCTAAATGGGAACATCCTGCATAGATTCCCATAGGTGGAGCAAACCCATCATATGATTTAAAAGGATTATGGATGCGGAATTGGGTTGGCAGATGATGGATTAGGGGCGGACCTCAGTGGTGAAATATGATGGTGGGATGGGATGAACATCTGAAGAGATGGTGGATCTAGCTTATTTATCTTGATGTCTGAAACCAAGTTTTCACCAAGGTACTTTCCCATAGTGCCACGAAGTGGTTTTCACTGATGGATGAATTGATTTTTTCTTTACTTTTTTGCTTTTTTCATTTTTTTGTATTTTTATGATTTTTTTTGTTCTTTTATTGATTTTTGAATACTGGTAAGCTCTGAAGACTAGGCATAGAATCTTTTCAAATGCATGATGTTCATGGGCTCATTTAGAGGATCTCCTTTAGGGATAGCCAATTGATAAGCTCCCGATCCATATTTTGTTGTGATCACATAGAGTCCAAACTAATTAGGCTCGAACTTGCCTTTCTTTTCTCAATCTTGGAGATTCTTTTGATTTTCCATAAGCACTAGGTCACCGATGTCATATTCTTGGGTTTTGAATTTCTTATTATAGCTTAGCCGAAGGTGATTTTGATAGACCCGAAGATGATTTGAGGCCTTGAGACACCTTTCATCTAGTAGTTCTAGCTCTTGCAATCTACCAACTCTATATTCCTCATCAGGTAGAATATTTTGTAGCAATACCCGAAGTGAATGGATTTTGATCTCAAGGTGGAGGATGACTTCAAAACCAAAGACTAGGGAGTATGGGGTGGCTCCTGTGGGAGTGCGAATGCTTTTGTGGTAGGCCCAAAGAGCTGGATGGAGTTGCAAGTGCCAATCATGACCAACTTCATTGGCTATTTTCTTTAGAATTTTTATAAGGGCTTCATTCGAAGCCTCAACTTTACCATTACCTTGTGGGTAATATGGGGTGGAAAACCGATGCGAAATGGAAATTTTTTGGCATAATTATTTAACATCCTAGTTTTTGAAAGGTCTTCCATTGTCTCTAATGATTACCTTAGGAATTCCACAATGGCAAATTAGGTAGCTCATGATGAACTTGGAAATTTTTTTGCTACTGGTAAAAGTGAGTGGTATGGCTTCCACCCATTTGGTGAAATATTCTGTAGTAGTTATTATGAATTTATAACCATTGGATGAGGCGAGGTAGATTTTCCCTATGAGATCGAGACCCCATTGAGAGAAGGGCCAAGGTGTGATAAATGACTGCAAATCCTGAGAGAGTGCATGAATCTTGTCACCATGTTTCTGACAGGGTATCTATTTCTTCACATAGTAATAGTGGTATGCATCTTCTTTCATTGTAGGCCAATAGTATCATGTATGCAAGAGTTTCTTAGACAAAGTGAGGCCACTTGAGTGTGCTCCACAAATACCTTTGTCCACTTCATGTAGTGCCCATTCAGCCCCCTTTTTGTCTAAACACCTTAGGAGGGATCCATCAAAATGCCTTCGAAATAGGGTGTCACCGAGGATAGTGTATCGGGAGGATTAGCAAATGAAGGTTTGTTGCTAGGTTTTGGTGAGATGAGGGGGGATAATGGTGTCTCATAGGTAGGTGAAACATTTTTGGTACCAAGGGGAATTAGGACCAATGAGGACACACACCATTCTGATTTGGGGACATCATATGCCAGTACTAGGAGTTTCTCGACCAACAACTCACACTTTTGATTGTTTGCTGGCATTTGCAGGAGGGAACCAATTGTAGCCATGGTGTCAGCAACTCTATTATTCATCCTAAGAATCTGATCAAACTCTATGACAGTGAAATTTTGTTTGAGGTCTTCGACCATGCTTCGATAAGGAAGTAACTTGTTATCCTTTGTTTGATACTCATCGTTTACCTATTTAATTACAAGTTGAGAATCACCATAGACTTGCAGTTCTATGATCTTCCATTGTATAGCCAGATGGAGCCCAGTGATTAAAGCTTCATACTCTGCTATGTTGTTAGTACATACAAAGGCTATCTTGTAGGACTTAGGGATGTAGTCTCTTTGAGGTGTTATTAACAAGATGTTACCCTCGATCCATTTTGTGTACAAGAGCCACCAAAGTATAACTGCGATTTGAAGATGTAGTGACGGTCATGATGGAGTCATCAAGAAACTCTGTGATAAGGGGGTGATCACCTTGTAGAGGAGCATCAACTAGTTGGATCGTCTATGACTTTTCCTTTGATTGCTTTCCGATCTACATACTCAATGTCAAATTCACTCAAGAGCATGACCCATTTTACTATGCGTCTAGTGAGAGCATGTTTAGACAAGTACTTAAGGGGATCAATATTTTCTATCAACTTGGTCTTTTTGCTGAGCATATAGTGTCACAGTTTCTGTGTGCTGAAAACAAGCGCAAGGCAAGATCTTTCTATAGGTGTGTAAATGAGTTAATACCCCACAAGAGTGCAGCTGATGTAGTATATTGCATTCTCTTTGCCTTGGCCATTTGTCTGTGCAAGTAGTGCCCCTATTGCCATTGTAGTTGCTAATATATACAAAAGGAGAGGTTTTCCTAGAGTTGGTGGCATGAGAACTAGAGGGGAGGCCGAGTATTCTTTCAATTTATTGAAGGCCTTATGACATAAACAATCCCATTTAAATTTGGTATCCTTGCACAAGAGATGTATGAAATGGTGACACTTGTATGTCAGTTGTGCAATGAATCTGTGGATTGATCAAAGTTTCCCTTGAAGACTATGGAGTTGTATAAGTGTCTTTGGAGGAGGAATTTCCATTATTGCTTTTACTTTTGTCGGGTCCACTTCTATACCTCTGCAAGAGGCTGTAAACCCTAGTATCTTTCCCGATGCAACCTCGAAGACACATTTCTTAGGATTTAGGTGCAGCTTATATTTCTCAAGTCTCTCAAAGATCGTCTTTAGGACCAAAATGGGTTCTTCTCTTGTTTTTTATCTTCATAGGAGATCATCTACATAGTCTTTCATTATGCTATGCAAAAGGTCATGGAATATGGTGGTCATTGCTCTCTAATATGTAGATCTTGAATTCTTGAGACCAAAGGGCATAACCTAATAGAAAAAGGTGCCCCAAGGAGTTGTGAATGTTATTTTATGTTGATCCTCTTCTGCAATTCTGATTTGGTTATATCTGGAGAAACCATCCATTAAGGAGAGCATCTCATGTCCTATTGTGACATCAACTATCATGTCTATATTTGGAAAAGGAATTTCATCTTTCAGACATGCTTTATTAAGGTCTCTGAAATCAGTATAGAGTTTGATGCCCCCAACGGGTTTTCCAATAGGTACAATATTTGAAACCCACTCAAGATAATCTATGCATTTCATGAAATTGACATCCAAGATCTTTTGAAGTTCTACTTTCACTAGGAGGACAACTTGTAGATGCATCTTATGTAGCTTTTGTTTGACAAGTTTGTTATATGTTTGAACTGCAAGATTGTGCACTACTAATTCCAGATCAAGTTTCGACATGTCAACATAAGACCAACCAAAGTTGATTTATGTCTGTTTTAGAAAACTCATGAAGTTTTGTTTCTCTTGATCCATAAGGGGATTAGCGATAAGCAAATTCTTTGTTTTGTCATTTGTTCCCATGTTGATGGTGTCAATCTCTTCAATGAGCAAGGGTGATTTTTCTTGATACAGGGGAAGCATGGTAGGTAAGTCAATACCCCCATATTCTAGCACCTGATCTAGGTTTTCACTAGAAGATGCGTCCTTTACTTTCACTTTTTTTGTGTCCAAAGGCACCTCAGAGAGGTGTTCACCTAAGGACTTTTAATTGTTCTTGTTATTTTCATTTTTGTGACTGAGGAAATTGACTTGACTACCAAAGTGGGCCTCCAGATTAAGCTGAATCCCATTCACAGATGTTTGATCTTTGAGGTTTTACATAGTAAGTAATGCCAAGAGGGCATCATCATCGACACATATGTCAAGAATGGGTTGTCCTCGTTGATCCTAACCAATAAGTTTAGGGTGTACAAGTTTAAGTTCAGATGGAGTGGATGGGGTGACGGGGGTGATAGTGTTAATGCGGACATCATCAAATATGCCATCAAGGTATTCAAAAGACATTTCGTGGAATTCCTCTTCGTCGGAGTCTTCGACTTCAGTAGGAGGGTTTGGCGGGACACCAGTGATAATGATCTTAGGTACAGGTGATTAACCCAAGCCCCTATTATTCTTGTAAGAGATTAGAGAGATGGGATCTTTTCTGCCTTGTTATTGTGGTCCAAGATCATGTCCTTTGTAACCCATCTTGTCTACCATAAAAAATTCATTAGGATACATCTCTTTAGGTATGTCTGTTAGTGCTTCTTCTTCTTCTCAATATAACCAAGAAGTGACATTAGTTTCTAAGATTTCTTCATCAAGTGGACCCCACTATTGGATGGTGCTTTTCTTGAACTTCATAGTGGGTTTTCTTTGTTTCTTGATTTCCTTTGGTTTTCTATATGACTTCAGAGAAGGTGGGAGTTAACCCACATAGAGAGAATTTTGAAGGGTATACTCTCCACAACCATTATCAATGATCTTGACCTTGACCTAAGGTTGAGAGGAAGTGGATATGACATATGAGGGATCAGATGGAGGTGGTGGAGTGGGTAATTAAGGGGACAATGACAGGGGTGCTTTTCTTCAAGAATTTTGCAATATTGGAAGGGTTGTGGGTCAGCGGGATGGTGATTTATCTACCATTGAAGGGAAATTTGAGGCATTGATGGTAGGTGGATGGGACGGCTTGAATGGAATGGATCTAAGGATGGCCAAGGAGAATATTGTATGGGAGATCAAGGTCCAAGACATGTTGTATCCACCACTGCAGGGCCCACTTGAAGAGGTGGTGTTATGATGCCTTTGGAAACTCTTTGTGCATCATCATAAGCTTTTATTGTGATCTTCCTAGATGGATCAACCAGATCTTCAGATATTCCTTGTTGTTCAATTAACCTGTATGTACAAAGATTTAAGCTAGATTCGCCATCTATAAGGACCCTCTTAATTTTGTTCTTTTGGACAATAGCTTCAATATGGAGTGGTTTGTTATGGGATGGATCGTCAGAAGGTGCCTCTTTGGATTTGAATACAAGGTGATGTTGTGCAGAAAGGTTACCTGTGAGGGCTTGGAATTGGGTTACGTTGATATTATCTGGGACACAGGACTCTAGGAGTGCTTGTTCAAGGATCTCTTTATGCACAGGGGATGTCTTAAGAATCTCAAGGATGGATATCTGTGTAGGTGTTTTTCCAAGATGATCAAGGATATTTTAGCAATGAGTGGATGACATGGGGGGTTGTGGGGGAGGGGGAGGAGCTCCTTGGAAAGTCACTCTTCCTTTGTGAGTGGTAACATTGCAGTCATTTGGAGGGTAGGAGGTGGAAGGTGAGGAGCCCTAAATGACTATATTGGCTTGGGAGGATCAATTAGACAATTGTGGAGGAGGGACACCTTGAATAGTGACCTTGGGTCTATGACGGGTTGTAGGGGGATCAAATCCTTGGATCGTGATGGTGTTGAAATGAGTATCGGTAATTTCTATGCGACCTACCAAGGAGTCAAAGTCAAATATGTAATTGGTGTAGTCATAATTCACGACAAGAGATGATGAGGTTTTGTCCTTACCATGTTTAGGAAAAGGGTCTTGGTACATTTTAAGTTTTTCATTCAAGTTACCAGGTTTGGCAATATCAAACTCAATGTCACCTTTGTCAATAAGGTCTTGGATATAATTCTTCAATTTCATACACTTGTGTGTATCATGACCATTGAAACGATGGTAGTCACAATATTCATTTTTGTTATACCATCGAGGTTTGGGTTGATTTGGATCAAAAGGGCATGTGATTGGAAAGACAATAGCACCAACCTTGACAAGCTTTTGGAGAATGACTTCAATAGGTTTGTCAAGTGGGGTGTACTCACATTGAGATTGGTTATTGGGCCTTGGGTAGAAACATTATTGCGAGGTTGAGATTGGTTTTGAGGGTTAGATTGATTATTGAATAAGTTGTTGTTGTTGATGGGTTTGGATGGGGCAGCCACAGTTTGGACACACTTGGCATCAGGGACTCCATCATTGACAGCATTCTTGTTCTTAGACCAATACTTTGGCTTGTCATTGTAGGAGGAGAAACCTTGGTTAGATTTTTGATAATGTTTTAATGTTCCTTCCTCTAAGAGGACACGTTCTAGGGTTAAGCCTTTCTTAGATATTTCTTCAAAACTATCCAAACATTGACAAGTTAGAGATTTAGATAGTTCAGGTACCAAATTACATTGAAATAATTCAACTTGATACAACTCTGGTATGTCCCATGGAAACTTCTTGATAAGATGTCGCCATCTTTGAAGGAAGTTGGAAAAGGTCTCTCCAGACCTCTGTTTTGTATTCCATAAGTCCATCATAGAAGCATCATTCTTAATATTTTAGGCATAGTGGAACACAAACGTTTCTGGTAGGTCTGGGAAAGACTTGATGGAGCCATGGGGTAAGGTGGAAAACCAAGTGAGGGCATCCCCACTAATACTATTAGGAAAAAGTCTTCTAAGGTAGATATCATTGTAAAAGACCTCTTGACATAGGATATAAAATTCACAAACATGGTCTCTAAGATCACCTTTGGCATTATACTTTTTAAAATCTGGGCATTTCAAAACCTGGAGGGTAGGGTGCAACTGAGATTGAGGGATCATAAGGACAAGGACATATTTCTTCACAAGTGCAAGGTCTTTTGTTTGACCCATTCTTGAAATTTTTGATAAGTTCCTTCATGACTTGGATTTCCTTTAGAAGGTCAGGTTGTTGATTGGGGATATTAGGGACACAATGACCCACATTATATCCTATAATTTGACTGGATGAAGACATGATACCACCAACACCAATGTATTGATATGAAGAATGGGGATGTTGTGAAGTGTTTGACAGTTGTGACCCACAAATGGTGCCAATGGAGAGCAAGCTAGTATTAATGTAATTAGTGGAATTGTGAAGGGGTATGTATGACCTTGGAGGATTAGAAACGTTTGGAGGAATAGAAACTGAAGAAAAGGTGGTTGTACATACTTATGTTGTGGGTGGAGGATGCAAAATGGGATAAAGAATGGAATTGTTTACGAGGTCACCTTCCAATGGCTTGTCAAGGATTGAGCTATCAAAATCAGGGGGCAAGCGTGCCCCTTGTATGATCAATTGAGCCACAAGTCCATTAGGGTCATGTTTGAAAAATCTTTCCATCATGTCTTGGTTATAAGGGTCATCGATGAAGGATTGGACATGTGGAGAAAGATCGGGTTAATCAACGAGTTGTTCTTCTTCCTCTTGTTGAGGATCTTGTTTGAAAGGATCTCCGGTTTCAGGCATATTGTTTTTGTCTTTAGTGGCCATATTCATTTTTTGTGAATGAGTCAAGACCATATATAGGTAACCTTAAAGA
Source organism: Cryptomeria japonica (assembly GCF_030272615.1). Taxonomy (NCBI): domain Eukaryota; kingdom Viridiplantae; phylum Streptophyta; class Pinopsida; order Cupressales; family Cupressaceae; genus Cryptomeria; species Cryptomeria japonica. The sequence continues at coordinate 389,988,670 of NC_081414.1, read as the reverse complement.
TGATGAAAGATGAAAGAGTACTTTGGAAATGATGTGGATTTGAAAAGATAGAATGATGAGAGGACATAGCAAGATTGTTTTTTATTTGATTTGGATTGGATTGGAAAATTGATTGAAGTTGGTTTGGATGGTCCTTGGATTAAGATAAGATTGATTTGATTAGGAAAACACCTTAGACCTTGGATTAGGACTAGATGAGGGATTAATGATGAGGACAATAAGAAAGGTGACAACCAAGCTAGGAAAAACTTAGACCTTTGAATTAGGAACAAATGATTAAACCTTCTTCTACTTAGGATAGACTTGTGTTCCTAAGAAAAATAGGTAAAAGGATTAGGGTTTTGATCAACCCAATTTGATTAAGCAAAGGTACTTGGGGGAGATTCTTTCCCAAGCATAAAAGCCAAATGGTGATTGTTTAAGGATAAAGGTCCAAATTAAACTTTCACAAAGTGTGAACCTTACGATGAGGTTGATTGATGGAATGATTTGATTAATTGGATTGGGATTGATTGCAATGATTATGGAAAAAAAATAGAGAATAATTAAGGAAAGGAAATATGATGAAATGTAAAGTCACCTTAGATGGACAAAGACTCAATAATTGATTTGCAGGGAAGGCAAGTTGGACAAAGGAATACAACCACTCCTATTGATTGTTTGGGATAGACTAGACCTTTGATGGAAAGCACGAGTTCTCAAGGGTTCTTCATCAAACTCATTGTTGTAACCGTGAAGGTAATCATGAAAGTGATGTAAGAAGGTGCTATGTTTCAACAAGAGTTTTCGGTTAATGTATAGGAACTTGTGATGCTTGAGAACTTGCTTACAACTGGGTTTCTTCTTCTTGACTTGGCGATACATATGGACTTTTTTGGATGTTTAAGGGACTTGACTTTATGGTACGTGAATGAAACAGACTAAAAATTAACCAGGGCAGAGACATCAAAGTTTAGAATTTGATAGGTGGACACGTTGAAGGATAGTGTGATTGTGAAAAATGAAAAATTATGATTAGGACTTGGTCAAATTCAGTCAATTTTAGAATGATGTTTGATTTTCTCTACTCTTGGCAAGAAAATAACAAACACATAAGACACATTGGTCAAATTTTCAACACTTATGAGAAGCGTAAATGTGATTTGGGGCCTAGATTAACCCAATGACAAAAATGCAAAGTCTATACACTTCAAGCATACATCCTAGGCTAAAACATCGAAACCATTAGATGGGCCTCTCGCACAATGGATACCTCAAACAAGCGAACAGATAGAGACTCTGGTAGCACTGGCTCCCCCTTACAGTGCACTCACTTCTCGAGGTTACCAAATTCTCTTACCCCAAATATCTGCATATCATATGAGGGATTCTTGTCTCATCTTGAGTGGGTACGTGAGAGGTAACTTCGGGGTACGATCTACATCCCTTGCACCACTAATGTAGGATTTTGGTCTCACTAGCACAAGGTTCTTAGTACGAGACTCTCTTTTGGGCGTCCACGTATGGTCTCTTCCTCGGGAGGCCTCCTTCCTATAGAATATAGGTACTGGGGAGGTCGGTGTAGGTAGGCTATTAGCACCTATCGTGAGGATTTTCATCCCACATGTTTTATATAGTGGCTGAGAGGTGACTCGGCCAAGAGCCCATTACCGCTTGGGTCATTCTCCCCACACTATCCTTATGGACTTCTCGGGGGGACAGGCCCTCTATCTATGAAAAGAAAAATCGAGCGTTGCTAACACTTTTCTCGTGCACCCAAGATTATGAAAATCAGGGGAGAGGATAGTGTGTGTTAGCAATTCGGGTCTGATTTACATAGGTGCAAGTGCACCAAAACATAGAAAAAACATGTTCTTTTTTGTCCCACATGCAAAAGGTTATCTAATCTAAGTACAATAAAAGTAAACTAAACTAGTGGGAAAACAATGTCTTCAGCTTACGAGCTGCAAGAGAATAGGTTAGTAGTTTATTAAAATGCCTTGGACACATTAATAAAACCTACAAAACTTAAAACTTGATTAGTAATACAAAACCCTATCTACCTCGGCACAGACGCCGAATGTCTGCGCAAGCGCCAAAGTAGGGCTTGAACCACATAAAGAAAACCAGAAAGTGGGATATAGAAAATTAAATTTTCAAATTTGACTTTGAGTGGGAGATTTCACCTATGGAGACACCGAATCAAAACGCAAACATTGATCTTCTACGTAGACGTCAAAAAAGATAGTTGCAGAAAACAGTTAGTCGACAGAAAATTCAAAAATTCAAATTTAAATCTGGGTGGGAAAATGGGCTTGGCGGAGATGACGAACCAGGGCATAGACGTTGGATGTTTTCACAAATGTCGAAGATCAAGGTTCTAAAAAAAGAGATTGCCTAATTTGTTTAAAAATCTAAATTTACCAGTAAATTCTTGAGTATCAAAGAAGCAAAATCTACTAACCTAAATGTTTTTGTTCCTTTTAAACCAAATTTTTAAGTGTTTTTTGTGATTTTTAGATGATTAAAACAAGACAAGAGTAAAAAAAACTAATTATAAAAATAACTAAGTAGAAACGTCGATCAAAAACGCAAATGTCAATCTACAACTTGCACACAGAACAGAGCAGGAAATTTTTTAAATTTAAAGCAGAGAGCTCAATCCTGCATGTAGACATGAAAACATTAAAGTGAAGACGTTGAAATGCAAACACATAAGTCATTTTGCTAACTTGCATTAAAAATCCTTCACAAAACTGAAAATTTGTTAGTAGCTAGGGATGTGGGTCCCACTAGGCGTGCCAAAATGAAGCAAGGGAAAACTATCATGAAGATACAAGGTTAGTTTTGTAGCTAGGAAATTGGAAATCATCAAAGCAAATCAAAATACTAATCTAGCTCAATCACGAAAGCTCAAATGCAATGATCAATCCTAAACACACTCAATAAAGACATGAAAGCAAAATATTCAAGATTAAAAGCTAAGCAAACCAAATGCAGATCTAAATATCTCCTTCATGTGGCTCCATTGTCCTTCTTTCTTCTTCAAATAGCTTTTGTTTTTGGATCTCACCTTCAAGTGCATAAACCTAATGTGAAAGCAAGATTGACAATTAGCACAAGAGTACTCAAAGCGTGATTGATTCGACAAAGTGATTATTAGATAGGATTGAAGAAATTCATCCAATTTATAGATAAATTGGAGAAAAGACAAGATTAGCATGAAATTGATATTAGAGGCAATTGATTTCAAAATGGGAAAATTGAGTGGAAAGAAGAAGGTTATGACACCTTCTATGTCATGAATTATGACATATTGCCAATGCAAAGGTTAGAGGACTAGAGGCTTATGACATCTTGCTATGCCAAAAATATGACGCATGAGAAATTCATGCTTCCACCAAAGCACAAAAATAGGGAGAACTAGAGAGAAATTAATTAGGTGGAAATTAATTTTGACAAATTAGAAAATAGGTGGAAATTAGGAATTGAGAAAATTAGAAAAATAGGAAATTAGAAATGATGAAATTAGGAAATTAGGTAAATCAATTAATAATTTGTCATTTATTAATTAATTCACAAAAAGAGGAATAATTTGTTAGCCAATTAAATTAAACATTTAATTGTGACACGAAGACCTAGGATAAATAAATAAATTATTTAACCTAGAGGGAGAAAATGGAGAGAAAATGACAAACAAGGTTAAATGAATAAATCATAAAACCCTAGAAGATAAATTAGGAATGCAAGGACGACAATTAGGTCTTGATATAAAATTGGTTTGATGTTGATTCAATCATGATTTTGAATTGACAAAGGACCAATGCTGACAAACAATTTTGATTGATAAATGCACCAATTTACGAGGAATAATGACAAATTGATCCAAATTAACACGATTGAGAAGGACGACGATTGATGACAAATTGATCGCAAAATGACAAGATTGAAAATGATAACGCAAAACGAGAAGATTGAAAATGATAACGATCGATGACAAATCAATCGCAAAATGACAAGATTGACAAGAGGACAAAACCCTAATTAGGATTGACGATGTCCAAAATGATGACAAATTAGCACGCACATTGATGCGACAGGATAAGATTGACCAAAATTATAACAAATATTGTTATCGTCAAGACCAAATTCGAGAGCGAGATAAATGAAGAATGGAGAAGAAGGACTCGATGCTCGCAAATGATAAAGACCAAGTGCGTGACATAGGAGAAATGTTAATGCGATGCAAAAACCCTAAAATAAGGCAATGCGTAAATGTTAAAGTACGATTCCGCAAGCGTTGACCATTTTTAGGTGTCTACATTTTGCCCCTCTTTAAGACAATGTGATTTTAAGCGTTGTTTCAAAGAACAATAATGAAAATACCCCAGACGCTGACAATGATATATGCATGCCCCCTCGAGGAATTGGCCGGAAACATGCAGAAAAGAGGCCAATTGATCGATAAAAATGATAGAACATGATAGGAGCAAACAAAGTGACAATCAGAGACCGGATGCACGAAAGACAAGCAATTGAAGATGCAAAAGACCGTGACCAACATGAGATGGAGAGAGTGCACGTCCATCTATGCACTGACAAAGATCTATAAATGAGACAAAGAGAGTGAAAATTGCTCATTTGCACTAGCCAAATAAGAGGATTTGTTGCTCTGGAAAAGGACACTTGTAGAGAGATGGTGAACATTCCAAGGGAAGATCACCTTAGAGAATGTGTACGCACATTCAGACGACTGGACGATGCGGGAGCAGCGGTATGTATCTCAAAAACCCATGTTTTCAATTTTATGAATTTGACTTGCTTGCGGGACATTGCGGGGCCCACAGAAAATGCAGAAAGTGACTTCTGCGCTTGTGTAGGGCGAATCCTGCGCTTGTGTAGGGTCTTCTGTGCTTGTGTAGGGATACATAGGCACAGGTTATGATACACAGGCGCAGGATGCAGAACACAGGCACAAAAGTGCATTGGCAACCCTAATTTTGGTCAAAACAACATGCAAATGATCCAAAAAGGGGGGATAAGGGTAGGATAGGTCAGAATAGCTTAGAAACACCCTGATTTGTGGATGAAAATGAAGAAATGCAACCCGTAGGAGCAAACCCTAAAAATGACAAAATATGCCCCAATTGTGATGCAAAGTCGACAGTATCCATTGATCACACGGGAGAACCGACCTGACTGCTTCATGCTACGACATAGACTCAGGAGCACAGACAGAGATACATTAGCAGGACTTGGGATATACTATATCACATTCATGCCCGAGATTAGGGCAAACATAGGACTTCTTACCGCATTGGCAGAGCGATGGCATTCAGAGACCTCCTCCTTCCATCTGGCGACTCGAGAGGCGACTGTGACACTAGAGGATGTATGGTGTATCCTCCACATTCCGATTCATGGAGAGGTGGTAGAGTACGACCCAGTGATAGGGAGAGATGCATTGTGCAGATTATTTGAGTGCGATGTAGATGATCTGGATATCGTGGAGAGGGAGATTGGCTGGGAGACCATGGCATCAGAGTATGATCGACGATATGTGGTGATAGCAGTGGTGATAGCATGCCTACTAGCAGGAGACAGACAAGGACATGGATTCCCTATTGGATGGGGAAGAGTGCTAGAGCAGATGGCGATAGAGGGGACAATGTACGCATGGGGACCATGTGTACTGGCTATGCTGTATTTTTAGTTGCATCAGATAGCATATCAGGGGGTGCAGACTTTGAGCTGTCGAGTCACACTGTTACAGGTATGGGAATTTGAGCACATAGCCATATGTCGATCGATTATAGAGAGACAGGTAGTACCACACCAACCATATGTGTACTGCTATGGGGGAGCACTGAGACAGGCTCCTTTTGGATACATATTGTATTGGCGACATGGGCTAGACAGATTGAGAGAGTTCACATGGAGGCCATATCTTGATTACCCTGGATGGTCAGATGATAGGGATGAGCTACCGTATTGCAGATAAGAGAGGTACCTGATTGGGAAACCAGTGAATCGCCAGAGGGTGATTGAGATGTACCTACCAAAGAGAGTCAGATGACAGTTTGGAGAGAGGCAGGATGTACCTAGGAGGACTGCACACTTTGCCCGATCTCACAGAGAGACGAGTCAATGGGGGAGGATGATCCAGCCACACATAGCATATGCTGACTTCACACAGCTACAACAGAGATAGTGGGATTGGAGATCAGATGTGGAGGACGTCGGGATGACAGAGGAGTATGAGAGATGGTTTGCACGACGGCGGCCAGTGCCATTGACATATCCTGATATTTTGGTACCTAGGAGACAGGAGGACTTCCCACTCGCAGGAGAGGAGGAGGGAGATGATGAGGATGAGGAGGATGAGGATGACAAGGACGAAGATGAGGATGGGGATGATGAGGATGAGCCAGATTCAAGTGAGCATGAGGCATGGCAGGATATACCCATAGAGCCGGAGACAACTAGCATAGAGGAGATGGAGATGTGCAGGGCTACCATAGCGAGTCAGCATGATCATATTGCGACATTAGAGAGACAGAATGATTAGTTTAGAGTGGAGATAGCCAGACTCACAACGGCTCAAGATACAGTGATAGCGCAGGCACAACCAGAAGAACAAAGAGTCACTGAGTATATTGGGTCGATTAGGGACGCCAGTGCATGGGAGATGGCATAGATGTTGGTAGAGACCGGAGAGGAGATACGCCATTGGAGGACACTATATGAGAGTGCAGTTCCACCAAAGCAGAGAGCAGCTTCATATCGGGCACGATTGAGGACAGAGAGCAAGGCACGCTCTCGGAGGTCAGTGAGCAGCATGGGGGTGAGTGGACCTATGAGACCACCACAGCCAGGACCAAGAGGGACATCATCCGTGAGACATGGCAGGGATGAGGAGAACAAAGGGAGCACCCAGTGACAAAGGCATGTGCTCCTTAGGATAGAGACAGATGTAGTTTGACATTTTGTAGTCAGCCTGCGGGCCATACTTAGGATAGACAGTCCAATTTTGTACTCCAATATTATTGTGACATATGATATGCATCGATATGATGGGATGCAATGGGTTATGACATATGTTATTTTCCATGTATGGATGACTTATGCACTGTTGATGTACCATTGTGGAACATGTATGGATATATTTTTTTTTTTATGTGTGTTTGATGCATTTATAATATGAAATGGATAAAATGCTTGATATGATGCTTGATGTAATGCAAATGTACTAACCAAATGGATGCAGGGTACAACATATGTGTGGAGATCGGAGAACTAGACCGAACTGACCATCCGAACTGATGGAAGAAATGTTAGTAAGAAGAAAATGAGACAGAGGACAGTTAGAGATGAAGAAAAACTTGCTTTTAGTAATGCACTTTGTAGGTGAGAACCTTTATTTTAATGTAGCAAAATGGATGCGTAGCATCATGGCATTGAAGGCCAGAGCTAAAATGCAAACCTTTTTGCAAAAGACAAACACATCACAGACAAACAGCAATCACAACAAAAAAAGAAAGGACCATGAACCATCCCGGTCACTCTAAATCACTCAGTGACATCATCGAGCAACATAGGAACATGATTGAAGCCAAAGATAAATCAGTAAAAAAAATTCCAACAAATCAAACAAACATCGTGATCTTCATTGTCAAAATTTGAAAGTGTTGATAGGATGATCATGCTGTCTGGTTTCAGGACATGCGGTACCCCGTCTAAGACAGGACACAGTCTGGTTTCGAGTATACCACACCCTGTATAAGACCCATGATAGTAGAGACAAGGACGAATGATTTTGAGGTTGATTGATATGACAATTCTGATCAGTTTGAATGTCTGGTTTGATTGAAAGAGTTTATCTGTTAACATGTGATTTCATTAAAGCACAGTGTTGGGTTGCATGTCATTGGAGGGATGCTCAGTGATCTGTCTATGCACAGAGGGATCATTTATTGCAAAATGCTTGTTTTTGGATTTTAATGTTTTGAAAAAAAATTTGTGTTCATTTTTTCTCAAGACATTATTTGACTTTTTAGGGATTTTCTCAGGACTTTTTTCAATTTTTTTGGATTATTTCAGGACATTTTTTCAATTTTTATTATTTTTTCAGGACATTTTTCAATTTTTATGATTTTGCCCCCAGTGTCTAGCAAGGCAAGGAATATGACAGGTGAATAAATAGGCTTTCTGAAATGATGGTGGATAGAGGGAAGACAAAGGCCTTTTATCATGGAGACAATACAGATGCAATTTTGAAGGCCTATTGCATGATGGGACAAGAGACTGGATATGACAATGTAAAGCAGTGACATGGCATGAGGGACATATCAAGAGGTTTTTGAAACCATGTTTAAATTTTGTGTCCTTATGTCAAATCAAGATCAAGGAATGAAACAAAGTGTATGGATAGTGATAAGAGATGGATAGGATAAGCAAGACCAAGAATGGATAAGGAACATGGACTGAAGGTCGGGGTAGGCTAAGGGATAGTGGCAGAAAGTTGCAATAAGCTAGGGAATATGGATGAAAGGTTATAATAAGCAAATGGATAAAGACCAAAAGCTATGATGGACTAAAAGCTGCAAACAAGATGCATGATGCTCATGAAGATCGTCAGCCTTGTCAAGATCAAAGGTGGAAAGAGGAAATGGACATGAGGGACAATAAGATAATGGAGGGTAATGACAGGGGTATGATAGGATAATGAAGGGCAATAGGATATGAAGGAGGAAACTTGCCCCCAAGTGTGGTGTGCAAGAAGTTCATAGATTATGCATGACGCCTGTTTGCCAGGTTTTCATAACGGTACTTGCCCAAAGTGCCTGTTTGCCAGGTTTTCACCAGTGGACGAATTATTTTTGCTTTACTTTTTTTTTCTTTTTCTTTTTTTTCACTTTTTTTTACTTTTTTTTGGATTTTGACTTTTTCAATAGAAGATGGACACATGATAGGGGATGGAAGAAGGACTCAAGCATCTGTTTGTTGGGATAGTAGCCTTGAAAAAAATAAAATAAAATGGACCATGACCTTTAAAAGTATGCTCAAAGATGTTGGTAGGATAAAGACATGGACAAAGAGACGAAACTAAGGCAAGGATTTATGCAAAGGATTGGATCAAAGGGATCGAAGGATGAAAAATATGCATTGGATAATGGATAGGGTATTGGAAGAATTGGGCTTCAGTGGACGGAAATGTTGGCAAGATCAACGTTGGCACACACCTTGACGGGTGGTGGATTGATGGAGGAAAAATGTATTTTGGATATTGAGATTTGGATGGAGGAATAGCTTGGGATTTTGGGACATAAGGGCCCAAAATGGATGAAGAAGGTGATGGAGGAACAAATTTGAGAGGGTTGGATGGAGGAATAGCAACTTTGGATGCCAAGTTGGATGTTTCTTTAGGCTTTTGTATTTCAAGGAGCCGCTTAGGGATCCACATGGTTTTTGATTTTTCATATTTTTGTGGTTCCTTGGAGTGCATTGCTTGCACAAGGGATTTAGGAACCCATATATATTTTGACTTTGCTTTATTTTGCTCAGTGGGCCTTTATGGCCTTTTGGATATTTCTTTTTCTTTATAGATCATATTGTTCTTTGTTTTGACATGTCAATTATATTGGACATGTTGATCCTTGAATACATGTGGATTTTTAGACTTATGACTTTTATACTTGGCATCCAAATTGCTTGGAGGGAGAAAGGAATGCATGGATGGATATGAATGAAATGGACTTCTTTTGGATGGATGAAATTTACTCAAGGATGTATGCCTTTGCTGACCTTGCATAGAGAATGAAGGAATATAAGGACCTAAGATGGATGGAAAGTATGATGGGGAAGGTGTACGTTTTGATTTTGATGGAGGGATACCAACGTCTTGAGAGTGAGTTGTGTAGACATGACCCTTAAGATCTTCTTTGATATGGAGAGATTCTTGCTTACGGAGATCTACTCCTTTGCCTTTATGAATATCTTGACTTGTAGGATACTCTTTTCTTTGGGAAGAAGACGCGAGTCCATTATGAGGTGGATATGATATGAGAGAAATAATGAGATCTTGAAGTGGATCAGATTGCACCAAAGAGGAAGAACCCATTATGCATGTCAAGGGTTCATGAACATCTTGCACTGACACGTTCAAATCATGAGGGGGATTAGGATCATGAGGGGGACTAGGATTGTGTAGTGGACATGGTTCAATGACAGGCTCTTCAAGAGTTGGAATGGGAGAAATAATGGGATCATCAAAAGAAATGCGATCTTGGAGTGTATATGGAGCATTAAGACAAGGAGATGGAGGAACAAAAGGATCTTGTGGAGGATTTAAAGGAATAATTTGATCTTGACAAGGAGGAAGATCATTGGAATCCTCTTTAAAGGTGCTTTTCTCTTGACTTTCAATGGGATCATCGGAAAGGATGGAAAGGATATCTTGATCTTTCTTAGGAAGTGGAATGCCAATGGGATTTGAAAGGACATTTTTTTCATGAAATGGAAGGGGATCGTTTGGGATTGGATGGACTGGGATATCTTGATCTTGCTTGGGGAATGGAGTGTCAATAGGATCTTGGATAGGATGGACAAGAATAGGGGAATCATCGTGAGTATCTAGGAACATGGGGTCCTGGTCAACAATTGGATGGGATGATAAGGTTTCAGGATCTTGATCTTGATCTATTTCAAGACATGTTTCTTCATGCTCTAAATTATCCTCTTGACATGAAGTTGGACTTTGGATATGCATGGGGGATTCTGACAAGGAATCAATGTTTTGGCATGAAGGAGATGCACTTTGAACATTTATGATGGATTCTGGCAAGGAATCAATGCTTGAACATGAGGAAGAAGGACTTCAAATGGGGTCCTCTAAAACAGGTAATGGCAATAAAGTGCATGGTGGCATTGGGTCTTGTATTTCTGAAACATGACAAGGATGTGCATCATGAATTGGATTATCTTGGCAATCAATTATGGATAGCCCTTGGGTAATTGCATCCTTGGGTGTATTGTTTGATGAGGACAACATGGAAGGTTCTTGGGAAACTTCTAAAGGTGTAGGGATAGATGCCACTGGAGAGTCAATTTGGTTGCGAGGGGATGAGGCATTGCTAGACATAAGTGTATTATTTTGATCTTCCTCAAAGAACTCACTTGGTAATTTCCTTAAGATCATTGCAATAAAGCCACCTTTCTTTCGAGGTTTTGACATAGTTGTATCTGGAATTTGAACTTGTCTGGCAAGGAGTTGGTTCTGATCTAATGTCATGTTTTGATATTGGACTTGGTTCAATTGTTCTGACATGTTTGAAACTTGGCTTGGTGTGGGCTGCAACCTTTGTTTTTGAATGTTTGGTTGTGGTTGTTGACATTGATATGTTGATTGAACTTGTTGATATTCCACCATTGGTTGAACTATTTGTTGACATTGTATAGTTGGTTGGACATATTGTTGAAATTGGACCATTGATTGTGTTGGTTGTATATGGTGGAAATGTTGAACAATTGGTTGAACCATTGGTTGCATTGGTTGAAAATCTGATTGATAGTAAACACCTTCTTGTTCTTGTTGTGGAGGCACATAATGTTGAAATTGATGTTGTCTCCTTTCTTGAAATTGTTTCATCATCTCTATTTGGGAGAGGAGAGCTGGTATGTCTGATTGTTCAAGAAGAGATCTTACATCAATTGGCTCAATCTTTGGATTTTGACCTGGAAATTTTTGAAACATTTTGGACATTTGTGATCTATTCTTCTCAATGTTTTTCACTCTTTGTTCCAAAATCTCATTTTCTTGAGCTACTTTCTCCTCTAGTTTTTGTATTTGGAGACTTGTTTCATCATAAAAAGTTTGATCTAAGTTCTGAGACATGTAGAGATTGGATTGACATGATTGATTGCTCAATTGTGATGACATGGCTTCGTAAGAAGGTTGAGACCTCATTTCAACAAACATGTCACTATGCAAATGCAATATTTTTGGAAATTTTCAAGGACAATATATGATATGCAACTAAATACAAACTAAATAAATGAAAATGCAATTTATGGCAAGAAGGCAACCTATGTTTTTGTTCTTTTTTCAAGATTTTGACAAACTCATGAATGCAATTCTAAAAATGAGACCCTTAGGAAATTGAAATGATGTCTAGACCTCAAAGGACAAAAGGACCAAGTGACAAAAGGACAAAATGACAATGTCTCCCCTATATGCTTGGATACTAATCTAGGTTTGACCAAACGACATTGATGACAAAAAGATAAAAGTTTGACAAGGTCTAGACTTCCTAACAATAACTTAGGGTTTATCAAAGATTTGCATTACTCAAGTATGACAAAACCTAGTTTTGACACTATATGCAAAGGGACAATTACTATGCAAGTGACCCTAATATGATATGATAATGACCTAAGCTTAATGAGGAGACTTAGGTTATGCAAATGCAAATGTATGAAAATGGTATTACTCTTATGCAAGAGGACACATGCAAAATGGATGACCCTTATTGATATGCAAAGGAGTATGACCTAGGTGAAACTTAACCTTGGTAATTGACAATGACTTTGAAAAATGCAATCCTAAGATGAACCTAAATCTAAGTGACATGAATGTTGAGACAAGACTTTGAAAAATGTTTGACAACCATGTTTGAAGGTGTTTTGAACTTTGTTGGATGAAATGTTCTTGTGTTTAACCTTGTTTTTGAATCAATCTGCCTTGGTTTTGAAATGAGATGCAATTCAACTTTTGACAAGCAAAGAAGACAAGATATTTCAACTTAGACTCAATACAATCATGCTCATTCACACATTTCTTATGGTAGGCAAGGACATTAGGTACTTGATAGGTAGACTTGTTATGGGATTCAAGGAGAATACATAGATGCTTGACCCCACGGGCTCCCCTCCATGGCACTCACTTCTCAGGGCAGCCAAGCATCAGTCCCCATGGAAATCTCCCCATGGCGAACTTAGTATCTCTTCCAAGTATCCAAACTTGTCCTTCTCAAGAAACTAGAAGGATTTTTGGCCTATAAATACAAGGTGTTTAGTAAGGATTTCTGTTAAGCGTTACTCCTTGGTGTCATGCAAGCGTGATTGAGACATTAAGCCCACCAAGATACCAAAAAAATGTAGTCACGCAAGCATGATTTAGACCGTGAGGTCCTACTTAGATGTTGATATGAGAAAGAGTTCAAGGGTCATCACTTCCCAAGTAACTGCAATTCCCATGTAACCCTTCCTTCAAAGCTTTTGCCCATCAAGTATTTGTTTATAGTGAGTTATAATGCCAAGGTATTCTAGCCGTACTCACTTTGGGTCATTCCCTTCTCATGATTGTCACTTGCTTGCAAAAGCAAATGGTCAAGAAGGCAGGCCCTCTAAAGGTGACACACAATCAAAAACATGAGCATGGTATCGAAGATCTGGATTTCTGATCACCCTAAGAAGGATGAGAGCATACTCTCCTACTCCAATGTCAAACTCAACAATCAAAGCAAACATATAGTCATTCCATCCTATTTAAAAAAAAATCATACTAGGTGCCTAAACATTAATTGCAAACACAAAGTTTAGTTGTAGTCCAAGGCAACCTGCAAAAACCCAAGTCAGAAGTTTGATATGTTTAGTCTTTGACTATCAAACCTACATAAAATGTGTTAGTAGTTTCATATGTTGTCTTTGTCATGCGTATGCCAAGGTTCTGCATAGAGAATCAGTACCCACAAAACCAACAAAGAAGAAACAAAATGCAAAAGAAAACAATTTGCAAGTGAAAAACACTGTCTTTTACCTCTGTTTCTGGCCCTACACAGGCGCAGAATGTCTGACATAGGCATAGAATTCTTGACACAGGCACAAAATGTCCTTGACACAAGTGCAGAATGCTTGACATAGGCACAAAATGCTTGACACAGGCGCAGAAGTTCCCAGAAAACCCTGCACTACCCTGTTTCTTGGGTTTTTGACCTACAAATCATCTCAAAAGCACTCAAAAGCATGATTAGGGGGTTAGTTCACATCGGGTTCACCAATTAATGCAGCTAGGAAATTGGAAATCATCAAAGCAAATCAAAATACTAATCTAGCTCAATCACGAAAGCTCAAATGCAATGATCAATCCTAAACACACTCAATAAAGACATGAAAGAAAAATATTCAAGATTAAAAGCTAAGCAAACCAAATGCAGATCTGAATATCTCCTTCATGTGGCTCCATTGTCCTTCTTTCTTCTTCAAATAGCTTTTGTTTGTGGAACTCACCTTCAAGTGCATAAACCTAATGTGAAAGCAAGATTGACAATTAGCACAAGAGTACTCAAAGCGTGATTGATTCGACAAAGTGATTATTAGATAGGATTGAAGAAATTCATCCAATTTATAGATAAATTGGAGAAAAGACAAGATTAGCATGAAATTGATATTAGAGGCAATTGATTTCAAAATGGGAAAATTGAGTGGAAAGAAGAAGGTTATGACACCTTCTATGTCATGAATTATGACATATTGCCAATGCAAAGGTTAGAGGACTAGAGGCTTATGACATCTTGCTATGCCAAAAATACGACGCATGAGAAATTCATGCTTCCACCAAAGCACAAAAATAGGGAGAACTAGAGAGAAATTAATTAAGTGGAAATTAATTTTGACAAATTAGAAAATAGGTGGAAATTAGGAATTGAGAAAATTAGAAAAATAGGAAATTAGAAATGATGAAATTAGGAAATTAGGTAAATCAATTAATAATTTGTCATTTATTAATTAATTCACAAAAAGAGGAATAATTTGTTAGCCAATTAAATTAAACATTTAATTGTGACACGAAGACCTAGGATAAATAAATAAATTATTTAACCTAGAGGGAGAAAATGGAGAGAAAATGACAAACAAGGTTAAATGAATAAATCATAAAACCCTAGAAGATAAATTAGGAATGCAAGGACGGCAATTAGGTCTTGATATAAAATTGATTTGATGTTGATTCGATCATGATTTTGAATTGACAAAGGACCAATGCTGACAAACAATTTTGATTGATAAATGCACCAATTTACGAGGAATAATGACAAATTGATCCAAATTAAAACAATTGAGAAGGACGACGATCGATGACAAATTGATCGCAAAATGACAAGATTGAAAATGATAACGATCGATGACAGATCGACCACAAAATGACAAGATTGACAAGAGGACAAAACCCTAATTAGGATTGACGATGTCCAAAATGATGACAAATTAGCACGCACATTGATGCGACAGGATAAGATTGACCAAAATCATAACAAATATTGTTATCGACAAGACCAAATTTGAGAGCGAGATAAATGAAGAATGGAGAAGAAGGACTCGATGCTCGCAAATGATAAAGACCAAGTGCGTGACATAGGATAAATGTTAGTGCGACGCAAAAACCCTAAAATAAGGCAATGCGTAAATGTTAAAGTATGATTCTACAAGCGTTGACCATTTTTAGGTGTCTACAAGTTTTATTCCAAATATTTATAAAAATATTCAAACAAATACAAAGGAATCCATTATACCTTCAAAAGTAGTCAACAACAATGGTGATAGATGCCATGATGGGATGTGGAATGCTCTCCACTACACAACAACAATGGTGATAGATGTCATGATGGATGGATAAATGGATGGATAGCTAAGTGTGGATAAATTTGCCTATAATGAGGATGCTAAGGATGGATTCTAAGCTCAAATAGACAGCATGAGATTGCACAAGTATGAGATATCCAAATGAGCGGAGGAGACCCCAATTAATAGTTTTGAAGAGGCCAAAATGAAGGGTCAAGATTCATTTGGAATGGAGGGTGGAGATTGAGAGAAAGTGATGGAAGGGATTGAGAGGACATGGTGTGGAGACCAAGAGATTTTCCATTAAGGCATTCCTTGTCCCCACACTCCTCGTGGTGCATAGGGAAGAGTCCCCAATGGACATTGGAAGAATAAAAGGAAATTTAAAAATTCCTTGGGAAGGGACAAAGGAATAAAAAAATTCAAAATAGAAGATTGCATGAGAGAAAGGGTAGACAAAAGGAATTAAAAATTCCTTGGGCAGTGAGGGAGCATGGGAAAGTGGAAGAATTTGAAATCTTTGAAATGACCAAAGTTGGTGCATTTAAGGTTGCCAGTTGAGAGGGGACAAACCATTTATGGAAAATGGTTGACTTATTCCTAATCATGAGGATTAGAAATGTGCAAATGATTAAGAGAGGAGAATAAGTGAGATAATGAAGGGTTACAGAGCAAGTGAATAAGCCAGGAGGATTTGACAAGAGGAGAGAGAATGAGTGGAGGAATTTAAAATTGGGGAATAATGATAATCAGGATTCTAGAAGAATTAATTAGGCTAAACTGTGAGGATTAGGGAAAGTGAGTAGGAATCACTTTAGTTAGGTTAATCAATTGAGATTAATTAACTAGATGGTATTTGAAAGAATAAATGATTTGATTGATTTTAGAAGAATAGGGAAAATAATTAATTTGTTTGATAAATTAATCATTGGGCTATAGTGACAAAATTAATTAAATTTAATTAATTAATTTTGAGAGAAATAAAGGGCAATATAATTAAATAAATGAATTATGTAGAAAGGATAAATTAATTAAATATTTAATTTAATTAATTTTAGACGTCTACACATACATATATGTAGAGTTAATAATTGCATACCCCTTTGCAATTCCACCTACACTTTTGTAGCCACTTTAATGTCCATTCCCCTAGCATCTGAGTAGGTTCTTTTTAGCCCTTGAATCAACCTTTTCCCACTCACGATGCTCAAGAAACCTTTTCATCAACTATCTTTCAACTTCAGTTTTGCATTAGCTGTGTGGTTCTCTTGTCGCTTGTTGTTTATAGTGTGATTTGTTTGGGCACTAGTACGTTGCATGAATGTTTGCAAACTGCACATTTATCCTACGACATCTTGACGTTGATAAAATTTCGGTTATGAGTGCTTTGACACTTGCCACTTTCCCAGGTTGGTGGAAACAGATAAAAATCTTCTAATCGGCTTGCCAACCTCTCTTTCCTTCCTATTCTCTCTTTTAAATCTATCTTTTCAATCAATGCAATGGCTCTAGATCTCTCTTGGTTCTTTCGGCAATCTTTGGTGCTCTCTCAACTCTCACAAATTTCTCTTTCTCTCACTCTCACTTGCTACAACTCTATCTAACTTGTCACAATACTCGATGCATCTCTTTTGGCTTTCTTGAGCCTTGTTGGTAATATCTTTCGATCTCTCTTGTGTCTTTGAGAATCTTGGTATTTATCACATCCCCTATCTATTTGATCATTTATCATTCTATCTATTTATATTTTGATCTATCTATCTATCTGGTTGTCCGTGGAGGTGGAAACACCAAAGTGGGTGTTTGACTAAAGCAAACCCCTATACAGTCCAAACATTTTTCCTCTTCTTCTTGTGTGTAGGTTTTCTGAAGGCATTCAACCACATGAAGGTTTGTTGTATATATTTTTTATTCATGTTTCTTTTAATTAAATATTTATTATGGTTCTTTGTATCTCTATTGTATATTGTTTGTTGGTATATTTTTGATTCTAGGTTTTGTAGGTTCTCTAAAACATAGAGTTAGGTTTTAGTGTTTCTAAGTCTTTTCTATTCGCAGTTCATATGAGACTACAGTGCATTGTGCAGACATTTGTATGTCGCACTGTCATCCTTGGCCAAGACACTAATATTTTGACCAAAAAATCCCTATCATCTTCTCTTTCCATTTCTATAATTAGATATTTTCACTAGTTGGAGATATCTGAATATATGTTGTGGAATTGGCTCTCAAGGGAACATTTTTTCCCTTCGCAAGGTCACTGTGTGTGTGTGTGTGTGTGTGTTTTTGTGTAAATAACAAAAAGACTGATGAATACTAAGAGGGGGGGGGGTGAATTAGTATACCAAAAAATACTGTAATCAATCTTTTAAACAGTTTAGCAGATAACCGGTGCAACAGATTCACTAATAAACTGGTTAAGATAAGTGCAAACCAAATAGAAAACAAAGCCTTCACCCACAAGAGCACAATCACCATAACACAAGATATTTGATGTGGAAACCCAAATGGGAAAAATCATGGTGAGTAGAAACTCACAAGTAACTATCTGCAGAATAGTAACCAGACCGGTTAAGGTCATACAATGTTCTTCACTAGAACAGATCCTGTTAGGAATCTAGATCTCTATTAGGAGATAAGTCTTGTTAAAGACTACCTTGTTAAAGGATTTCAGATCCACAGTTGTGAACCACCTTGTTAGAGGATTTACAAAGGCTTTGTTGGGCCTACCCGGTTAAGGGTTTCAGACTTGTCAAAGATATTAGTAATCAACAAGTGAATGATCTAGATAATAGCACATTATGCTTAGTTAGATCCTTGACAGCACATTGTTAATGCATTTTAGCATTACTTCAGTCTTCAATATCTCCACACTCTATCTCTTCACACATACCTAATCTTCTCTACGATGCTCACACATAACCTTTTCTATTCTATATATCATACATGTAAACCCTAGACATGATGTCCTTATAAAGGAATCTGATTTCATGTCGGTCCAATAGATTTAGACTACAAGTTCCTAGGTACAGTGCATCTAGAAACATTTGGTAACGTGGCACAAACACACTGCCAAAGTGTCAGTGGATGATAACTCATCACACATTACAATAATACTGGTTGGTAACTCATCACAGATATATACCGGTTAATACAATATACCGATTACCGATTGTCAAGAATGAAGACTAGAAGATCGTAGTGTTCCGATCAAAAGTTAACTATTACTTGGGTCCTTTGTACCGCTTGAGATCCTCAAACCACTTGGGGTCTTCATACCACTTGGGATCTTCAGTCAATTTGTGACCGATAAACCATCTTCTACAAAATATTGATAGTCTAAAGACTATACATTCAATAATGAACAATATCGGTTGGAACAATTACCGGTTGAGCATAACTCATACATCAAGAAAGTGTGTGTCCATCAATGACAATCAAAACATCATCAAAATGCCAACAATCTCCCCCTTTGGCATTAATGGCAACACTTACAAAAAAATTGACATCTAAGTGTTTTTACAACAATAACACAAAAGATGCTACAATCAAAATTACTCCCCCTAAGCATATACACTACCCCTTTTGCAAAAATTGCAAGTAAGTACATAAAATGGAAACATTCACCAAAATTTTAATGTACACTACTCCCCCTTTGCCAACAATGACAAAGTAATGCAAACTATCTTTTTTATAAAATAACACAGAGTAGATGTTCATGACAATAAGGAATGAAATTTCTCAAAAACAGATTTAAAATTCTGCCCAAAATTTTTTCATGTCCAATGTCCATGACTCAAGTAATGAGGTAGCAACCTCACTTTCAGTCTTCATCTGGAATGCAAGTTCTTCCATTGCATCAATGGTACTCAGCTCTTGAGTTACCGTGATGGCTTCCAAGTTGAGAAAACATCTCTGAAGTACCTACAGTTTTGGTAATAGGAGCAGTTGAAGCTCCTACAAATCTTTAGTCTGATTACTAATCTCTAAGTCCATCTTGGTAGTCTGATGTTGAAAATGATGAACATTTTGTCCATAGGCAGTGAATAGATCATAGGGCATCTTGAAGTTGTTGATATATTCCTATAACTCCGATTGGAGTTTAGCTTTCTGTTTGAGCACATCTTCACAAAATAGATGGGGTTGGCAGATTTTGCTCAAAAGTAATTTACCCTCACCCATAGCAACATTGATGTCATTATGTTACTTCGGTAGTTGCATCCTAAATTCATTCATTTGTTTGACTAAGGCAATATTGAGTGCCTTCTCATGTTCTTTCTTGCAGTTGCTTGAGCAACATCTTCCAAGCATTGTACCTGGTCATCTACTACGGTACAAAGAAGTTTGAGCTTGGATAGAGAGGAGTCGGTACTAGGGAGGTTAGTACTAGGAATTAGACTGGTAAGGGTGTCAACTACAATTTGTATGACATCTTGTTCTTTCTTCCTCCGAAATTCTTCTAGTCTCTCTTGTACAAGTTTGATGCCTCGAAGTAGCTCGGACTCATCTTGAGATTGTGTCAGACATGCAAGAGTTATATCAATAGGACTGGTGGAATCAACCTGCTGGGTTTGATCACCAGTTACCTTAGGAGTCTGCCCTCCTTCTTCAGTTTGGATCTTTTCTTGTTTTCTCTTCTCTACTTCTTTCTCCTCTTCCACTCTTTTCTTTTCTTCCTTCTTCTTCTTCTCTTCCTCTTTCTTTTTCTCCTCTTCTTGTTTCTTCTCCATTTCTTCCTTCTTCTTGTCCTCTTCCTGCTTTTTCTTCTCTTCCTCCTTCTTCCTTTCTTCTTCCTTCATCTTGTCTTCTTCTTTCTTCTTCTCTTCTTCTTTTCTCTTCTTCTCTTCTTCTCTTCTTCTTTTCTCTTATCTTCTTCTCTCTTATTCTCTTCTTTGCATCCAGTGGTGAGGCAAGTAGGGTAGAGGCATGCCCAATCAATATGTCATTCACCACTTCATACCCCATAGGGCCAACTACTTCCTTTCTGGGTTCCACAACTTCCATTATGTAGTCATCTATCCTTATTGTGAAGTGGATACCATCTTCATACTTCTTCACAATATCACCAGATATCCTCATTCTCTAGCTCATCAATCGTTTGAATTCATCAGAGTACTTACCTAGAACCTCAGGATATGTAGTTCCCACTACTTGTAGACTCTCCTTAATCTCCCTGGAAACCGGTAGGTCAGTAGACCATTGAACATCACCTACTCCAGGGAAATGATCTTGAAAATAAAAGAATAAACCGACCAGAAGTTTGCCAAACTTGAACCTCAGTGATTTATCTCTTTTGATGGATTTCAGATTCACCAACAATTGCTTCTATAAATAGGTACATAGGTCAAATTTAGTATCTTCCTTGATCATCCTATAAGAAGCATTCACTGCAGCAGTAGGGACATAATTCATTGTGCTGGCATAAAATATCCTGTAACCAATCACCATGCTAGCATATTTTACCAAATCATAAAAAATGGTGTTGACGGTCATTGCCCGTTTGTCACTCATAGAACCGGTGAGCTCTGTCATTTTAGTTTTGGTGACCTTCCGTAGAGCTGGTACTTCTCCAACATTGCAGAATCGAGTGACGGCATGAACTGCTTCTGATGTGATGTCATGGGTCTGCTCGAGATACATCTTGTCACCATGCACTCTGCTGAGAATAATGCAAATATGTTCTTCTATAAATTCTTCCAGAAAGTATACTGCATTGTGTAAGTTCATCTTCTTGAGGATGTTATGCTCTGGTTTGATATTCTTGTCATCTCCATAGAACAGACTTAGCTAGGAGTGAATCACTAGGGATTCTAGGTCTTCCAACTTACAGTCTATATACCCTGAAATATCTTCCTCGACAATAACTCTAGCAGGTATTTATGATAGGGCATTGTATCTCATTTTCTTTTGAAGAAACTCAGGTGAAACTTCAGGTGCACTAGAACTAGGATGCGATGCAGAAGCCATAACCAAATGATAAGAACGAATTTCAGAAAATACCTTCACAATCTGAAATTTAGGTTTTCCAATATCGTGCACAGTACACCACTTCGGTTGTTAGTTCACCGCTTAGTGTTCTTCACTGATTGCTTGAAGATGATTGCAAGATTTCACACAAGATTTCTTCAAATGCCAAAAAAATCCCTATGGTTGCTCTTCTCTTGAAAAATTTTCTTTCGAAAATAAATAAGTGAAAATGACGACGAAAACCCTTTTAAACAAACTCTCACCTACCATAATAAATGCATCACCGCTAGGGCACAAACCCTAATTTTGCATTTTACCACTTCAAATCTTCTACCAACTGAGAGAGCTATTTTCAGTGAGTTCCATCAGTTTCTCAGCATGCTCTCTTCTTTTGGCCAAAGAGGCTTTATACTTGACTTTGAGTTCATCATAGGCTCTCTCAGTCAGAGTGAGGCGGTGAGTAAGTTCCCTCACACTATATTCCCCCATATCTCCTTCCAAGTGTTTAGACTTATAGAAAGGTTGGCTCTGATACCAATTGATGAATACTAAGAGGGGGGGTGAATTAGTATACAAAAAATACTGTAATCAATCTTTTAAATAGTTTAGCAGATAACCAGTGCAACAGATTCACTAATAAACCGGTTAAGATAAGTGCAAACCAAATAGCAAACAAAGCATTCACCCACAAGAGCACAATCACCATAACACAAGATATTTGACGTGGAAACCCAAATGGGAAAAACCACGGTGAGCAAAAACTCACAAGTAACTATCTGCAGAATAGTAACCAGATCGGTTAAGGTCAGACCGGTTAAGGTCATACAATGTTCTTCACCAAAACAGATCCTATTAGGAATCTAGATCTCTGTTAGGAGATAAGTCATGTTAAAGACTACCTTGTTAAAGGATTTCAGATCCACAGTTGTGAACCACCTTGTTAGAGGATTTACAAAGGCTTTGCTAGACCTACCCGATTAAGGGTTTCAGACTTGTCGAAGATATTAGTAATCAACAAGTGAATGATCTAAATAATAGCATAGTATGCTTAGTTAGATCCTTGACAGCTCATTGTTAATGCATTTCAGCATTACTTCAGTAATCAATATCTCCACACTCTGTCTCTTCACACATACCTAATCTTCTCTACAATGATCGCACTTAACCTTTTCTATTCTATATCTCATACATGCAAACCCTAGACATGATGTCCTTATAAAGGAATCTGATTTCATGTCGGTCCAATAGATTTAGACTACAAGTTCCTAGGTACAGTGCATCTAGACACATTTGGTAACGTGACACAAACACACCGCCAAAGTTTCGGTGGATGATAACTCATCACACATTACAATAATACTGGTTGGTAACTCATCACAGATATATCGGTTAATACAATATACCGATTACTGGTTGTCAAAAATGAAGATTGGAAGATTGTAGTGTTCTGATCAAAAGTTAACTACTGCTTGGGTCCTTCGTACGGCTTGAGATCCTTGAATCGCTTGGGGTCTTCATACCGCTTGGGATCCTTAGTCAATCTGTGACCATTAAACCATCTTCTTCAAAATACCAATAGTCTAAAGACTATACATTAAATAATACACAATACTGGTTGGAACAATTACCGGTTGAGCATAACTCATACATCAAGAAAGTGTGTGTCCATCAATGACAATCAAAACATCATCAAAATGCCAACAAAGACATGTCATCATGCATATAGAATCATGTTAATATGCAACATTCATCAAGTATTCAACACATATATCTATACAATAATTTGCATCCATAATAGTATCCAAGGCATCTAGAGTGTAGATTGCATATATATATATATATATATATATATATATCACATAAAAGTGCATACATATATCATAATGCATGTAAAGCACAACACATAAAACATCACATAAGTATCATAAACCATCCATCACATGATAAACATCATAATAGAAACTAAAATGCATATAGAATAATAAGACATCATGTAAGAATCACTGCCAAAACCGCATATCATATATAGCTCAAAAAGAGTGTTAGAGTACAATGTCATCATGTCTATGGGAAATGTTAAGGCCCACAAGCTCAATCAAAATATACGAGCCTCTATCATAAAGAGCATCAATCGGTGCTCCCTCTGTCTTCAATATTTGGAGCCCTAACCTGTCTTCTAGTTGAAGTGGCTACCCTAGGATGTCCAGAAGGTGGTGGTGGTCTACGTGGTGGTCCAATGACACCCCCACTACTAGTAGTATTTCTCAACTGTGACCAGCTCTCTAATCAACTCTGCAACCAAAAATCCCTGTAACTCATTGCCCTCTACTTTTTAAGTACCACACTCTCATATAATCTACGCCAAAAAGATACCTCATTTCCTAAATCATAAAGGTGATCAACTATAGCCCTTGTGCTAAGTTCAACACCATCTGCAAAATATCTTTGATAAGCATCAGTAGCTTCTTGTACTTGGGCTATAGGATCATCCCTCTCTCCCTGTAGGTGATCCCTCTCTACAATAAGTGTGTCTCTCTCCACAATAAAAGAGTCTCGCTCCAGTATCCACTTAGATCGCTCCTCCATAAATAATGCCTTGTCCTTAACCCTGTGCCTCTCTTCTATACTAAGTCGTAGCTACAAATCTGCAATTTGATCTTGTAATGTTTGAATCTGAGACCTAGTAGCCTGTGGGTCTGGTATCTGAGAGACATCACCACCCACCTATACATCCTATAGCTCAACATCAGGCACCTATATGTCTGGCATATAAACATCATGGCCCTCATCCATGTCATCCTCATCATCCTTTGAATCGAAGACAAAATCAAAGTCGTTAGAGCTAGAATAGAGTAATTTGAAGAGTTGTTATCCTCTGTCTCCTCAACATCAACATCTACATCCATGCCCTCCTCTCCACCATCATCTCCCCCATCACCTCTACCATCACCTCCCTCATCATCACCATCACCATCCCCTCTCCTCCTACCTCTCTCTCACCCTCATTTCCCAACCTTTTCCTTGACCTTTACCTTTGTCCCCTCCATCTCCACCCTGAACCCGTTGCGTCCTTCGATAGATACCACCAACAATAGGCATCACTAGAACTATCAATGGATTTTGTCTTTGAGTGGTCCACCACATATCATACTATGGCATAATTCATGTGTCTATCACTACTAACTACCATGCCCACTGAACTTGTCAAAGACTATCAAACTCAACATAAGTAACTTGTGGGTTGATGCATGACCCTCAGTCTATAACCTTTATGGTTGACTGTGTAACATAGGTTGTCCCCTGCAACACACCATGTATCTCACCAAACTATCTCAAGACTTGATTAGGAATTTGAATATCAATAATCCTCTGAGATCTAACTATGTGCCCAATCAAATATCTTTGTTGTTTGTAGTATAGAAGATGTTGAGCATCATTCTCATAGTTGGGGAAAGATTTGTAGGGCCTCCAGATGAAATGTTGTAAAATGTCTATCTCATGTAACTAGTATAAAGTGTGACCCATATGTCTCTAAGTCACTATGCCTGAGTATCTATATACATAAGGCTAACCTACATCCAACTGTACGTCAACTATAGGCCAAAACACTACAATGTGCTCCCAATCCCACACATATAAGAGTTTGATACCATAGTCGATAGACTGAGTTCCTAGATAGGCCACTAAATGCAACTAATGATATAACATGGAGAGTACACAAGGACCCCATGCATACACTTTGCCATCATGCACAATCGCCATCAATACCCTACCCCACCCAATAGGGAAACTATGCCCTCACATGTCAGGAAATAACATACTAACAATCAAGCTATACAACACTACAATGTACCTATCATACACGACCATCAACATCCTCCATCTAATCTTGTACAAGTCACACATACCAAGCTCCTTTGGATCATACTCGTACAACTCACAAAGCGATTTAATCCTAGACCATGGTTGGTAGGTCACCATCTCACCATGGATGGGGATCCATAAGATGCACCAAACGTCCTCCAATGTAACATAATCCTCCCAGTTGACAGGTGAAAAGAACTCATCTCCGAGTGCCATCACTTTGCAAGTGTCGTAATCATACCCTTGTTGGTCATGACCTTGAGCATAAAGCCCATGTGGTATAGACCAATATACCGCAAATAGTCACACTCAACCTCATCTAGCTGGTGGTGCCACACAAGACCCTTAGGCCTATTCTTTAGAGAACCAAGGACTGGAAGGGAAACCTACAAATCATGCCTAATGTCAATACATGCCTATTATTAAACCCAATTGACCTATCGCAATGTAAATCCTAAAACAAGCAGCCGGGCAGAAACACTACTAAATCAGTTGTGTAATCCTAAATATCAAATGGGCAACTGTTATGTCAGTTGCATGACTTCAACATCAATTACGCCATTTAACTATCCATTGTGCAAGACTACAATCAAATGTGTCACACTTAAGTAGATGTGCAACTATTTTAAATGCATTATCTTGGCTACTCAAATTTCTCATTTAAGTTGAGGATGCAATATCTTTCTAATTTGTTGTACCTACAACCCTTGAGTACATCCTCAATCAATGGCCAACTACTTGACCACATATCAGCTAATACCACTTTTCCTCTATTTCTCTAGCATAGGCAACACTTATCAAAGGTATAAAACCACTTGTTAACTAATCATGAAAATCTACTCTGCCTAATCAGTTAATGGATGAAAATAAAATACTATAACTCTACCAAATCAACTCCTCATCAATGCCCAACAAAAGAAGACCAATACTAAACACACCAAAACACACTAAAATACTAAACTAAAACACACACACCATTGAAACTAGAAAAGGAAGCCATCTACTCTACCAAAATTTCCTCTCAAGTAATATGTCTAACCTCCTAGCAAAAAGATAACTAAAGATGGGAAATTCCTCCACCTTCATGTGGGTCTTCCAACCTCCATTTTTACTCTTCCTAGATGTTAACTTCTAAATGTTTCATAGCGAACTCTAAAAACACAAGAATGAGGTTATACAAGAAAAAAAATCATTTTTAAGGTGTTGGGTTCAATTGAAAATGCACCTTAGAGCTCCAATAACACAAGCATGAGGTGATAGAAAAAATTTCATTTTAAAGGTGTAGGATTCAACTAAATATGTATCTTTTACTGTGCTACCTTATAATTGTCTTCACAACCATTACAACATATTTTTCCTCTTACCAACAATTTCATGCAGGGTGATTTGATTAAAACATTAAATTTGTGAGTTTAGAACATTTAACCTTCCAATTCAAAGTCTTCCATCTTATGAACTATACCACACACTTATCTTAACCATTTTAGATTCAATCTTTTCTTTTTAAAAACATTTGAAAGGTTGCTTAATAAAAAAAAATAACCCAAACTTTTACTATAAAATATCATTTATTTATTACTATCTCTTGTACTTATTAGGAATTCCTTTAGGCACATATAATAATGTCCTCTTCATTTCATCACATCCATATTGTAAAAATAAGACTTCACAAATACCACCTTCTATCCCTTTCAATAAAAAATACACAATAAAATTTATTCACCCTCTTCAATAAAAAATACACCCAAAAGTTTCTTCACTCTCTTTCCTTTTTCTTTCAAATTTACATTGTCAAATATAAAGCCATGAAACTATAGTTGTTGGGTAGGAGGGATTAATGACAGAGATTCTATGTGCATGTGTGAGGCAGCAAGGTGAGGGGTGTTGTTGGCAGCAACAATGAAGGAAAATTGAGAGTGGGGGAGTGAATCAGTTTTCACCGGATTATACCAATTAAGCACAATCTCATATTCCAATCAACTGCAACAAGAGTAAATATAAAGACAATAACAACAACACACAAAACACTAAGATTTTGATGTAGAAAACCTAGTTAAGAGAAAAACCACGGTGGGAACCTATCCACAATAAGATGATACTTTATAGTAGTATGTGAAAATATTATAATGGGGAACGCACATGCATTTAGGCACACTATTTAGAGTTCACTACTTAAGAAATAATGACCCAAAAGGCTCCAACCCTTAGGGAAGGTTCACTACATTACAATAATGATCGAACTACAATCCAGATTACATGAACTGCAAAAATAGCATCTACTAATGATTGATGACAGTTCTGATTAAGCTCTTTTGTCTTCCCTACAACAATCTATGTTCAATACTCCATACCGAAAGATAAATTTGATTATGCACACATACACCACTCTCTGATAATGCAGACACAACACTGATACCCAAATTACATGAATCTATCACCTATTTATACAATTCATCAACCTTGACTACAAGGTTGGCCAAACCCTCAACCCTCAACTATAAAATTACATCACATGATACATAAATAAACCACCAGACCAATATAAGGTCATAGGTGACTTAGCATGGACCTAAACCAAATCTCCAAACACGCATCACCACCGGAAATCTCACCACGATAAACCGCAACATGCTACACCACAAGAAATACCACATAACATGAAGAATATCACCGGATCAACAAAATCATCAATACCATGCACAATGATCAATGTTGACCACCAAAATAAATAGGACATGATCAGGAAACACTAACAAGCACATTAGAACCATCCGCAATAGCTGCACCAACACCACTTAATCAAATCTTCAATGATCAACACGCTAACTCTCAGGAATACCAAACAACATCAATTCAGACTAGAAATATAACTTGTGGAGAACCAAATCACAAACCGTCTGAAATATAGATACACATAAACATCCAAAACATTCTCCCAAATCTGCAACCAAATATATGATCATACTGGACCACAATGGATCAAATACCAGAATCTGCCAACCACTTAACAGAAAGACTAAATTCCAAACCGGATAAATAATATGATCAAGTAAACTTCCTAATCACTGAGACCAATAAGGAATCAAGCATTCCAACATCCAAAATAGATAAACCAACCATAGAAACTCAATGCAAACACCAGAAAACCAAACAACTCTCTGCAACACCAGAACACAGGAATATGTTGACATCAATGACAACAACATATCCTAGTAGTAGCAATATCCAATAGGTGTGTGTTGTAGCTGTATGCGGGAAAAGTGGGTCGATAGAACTCAATATATGAAAATATTTCAAAAGACTTGTCCACACACACACACACAGGACTTCTTGGTGCAAGCTATGGAGTTATAAAGTATAACTCAGCTTCCCAAGGTGGGTCCCATGGTTCTCTATCTTACAATGTCCCTCAAACCAATGTTTTTGCTCTCAGATCACTGAGCAAAATGGTTTAGGGATGGCAAATGCAAGAACGAGGGATGCTTTTGATAGATTTTAGAATGAAATGCATCCTAAGCTATGCATGACTCTAGAAATGCAATAAACTAGATTATAAGATGACAAGGTTAGTATAAATACTATCCTAACATGATATATTATTCTATGATTGAGCTAAATGATAAAGAAAGTATTCTAAACATGCATATTTAGACTAATTTCTATTCTAAAGAGAGGCTAAATGATGAGCATAAAAATGATATATGAAAGCTTGTATGTATTTGAGCATAAGTATGATACTACAAATTTGAAGGATAATTAAAATGGAGGAATGAGAGCTCTA
The DNA here is from genome assembly GCF_030272615.1 of Cryptomeria japonica. Classification (NCBI taxonomy): domain Eukaryota; kingdom Viridiplantae; phylum Streptophyta; class Pinopsida; order Cupressales; family Cupressaceae; genus Cryptomeria; species Cryptomeria japonica. Next base: position 389,959,464 of record NC_081414.1, on the reverse strand, counting down.
TTTATAGCAAAAACAGGGCAATGGATGGTCAGGATTGAAAGAGTTGATCAAGGGTTGAGTTTGAAAGTTGGGGATCCATGTTTGCAATTTGCACCAATGAAATGGTGACAAGTGTCAACATAGGGTTGGGTTGAGAGAAGGGGTTGGAGGCATTAAATGCTTGAGAAGACCTTATGGTTATCTAGAGGGTAAGGGTCAAGTCTAAATTAAGGTTACCCATTGGATTAAGAGTTAATCCAAGGATAAACCCTTGTGCAAATGATTAAGAGATAATCATGGTCAAAGCATTAAATGCTTGATGAGACCCTTGGGTTGGATGAAGGTTGAGTTAAAAGAAATTCTTTAACCATGTAAGAGGGTTTGAGTTAACCATTAATGGTTATGAAGACTTTGGGGAATTAAGTGGTTGAAGGCTTGAAGCCTTTAATGGTTATCAAAGACTTTGAGGATTTGAGAAGTGACCTCCCCTTTCTTAGGGATGTGACAAAGTTTAGACGATGGGTTAGGCTAATTAGAAGCGATTAGAAGAGTCTAGAAGGGATTAGAAAGGGGTTTAGGAAGGCAAGTGGGAGATGTAGGATTTTGCAAGTGGATGGAGGGATAATAGGATTTAATTGAATTTAATGAATTTCATTCAATTTGGTTGTAATTAAATATATTAGATTTATTTAATTTAGGATAACTATTTAATTAAATTTGAATTTAATTAAAAGTGGATAGGGGGGATTTAATTGAATAAAATGATTTATTCATTAAATGGGTATAGTGAATTTAATTGAGTAATTTACTTAATTAAATAGAGGAATGCAGGTAATTTAATTAAATGGGATTTAATTAAATAGAGAAATGAACATAAAATATTCATTTAGGAATATGGTCATTTTTATACGTCTACATTTTGCCCCTCTTTGAAGTGACCTGTGTGCACATGTTATTTCAAAGAAAATGATGCGTTATCATGATTTATGATCAAATGCAATTTTTGTGTTCCTCTTTTGATTTGCAAGTCGTGCCCTAGATTTGATTTGATGCGTGATGCCCCCTCAGGAGATGAATCAATATTTTGAAAAAAATTTATTTAATTTGATGAGTTGTGTGTGGTGTGTAGGATTTTGCCGATGTAAAATGTGTGCAAATTGATTCATCTCCCGATAAGTTACAAATTTTAGGGTATAAGGGAGACCGCGACCATATTACATGTCCATTGGGCTAACCCTAATTTCATTTTCCTCCTATAAAAGGGGAAAATAGCTTTGATTTGATTCATTTGTGCCTTGTTGACTTTGGAGAAAGAGAATTTGGTCTAAAGAGAAAATGCCTATTCCGTATTCTAGACACCGTTTCGAGCGCGTTCGGAGGTATCGAAGACCTGCAGCGTATGGACCACCAGTAAGTCAACATTTTTAACCCTCTTTTGATTTCTGATTTGGTCGTTTTTAGTCATTTTTTGATTTGTAAAACTCGGTTTTAGCGTTTTAGCATGTCAAAGTCATAGATTAGCGCATACGAAGTTTTAAGTAGCGCATCAAGTCGATTATTAGGGTCGCGTCTGAAATAAAATAGGGTAGCGCATAGGAAATATAGGTTAGCGCATGGCGATAGTCGGGTAGCGTGTCAAGTCAGCAGGTTAGCGTGTAGGGTAGACCTAGCGCATAGGGGTCACAGGGGTTTGCATAGGTAAGGAGGTTTAGCGCGTAGGGTTAACCTAGCGCATAGGGTCAAACAGGTAGCGCTCGGGAGGTATAGATTAGCGCGTGGGTAGGGGTTAGCGCATAGGGTAGATTAGGTGGCGCATGGGGTGAAAAGATTAGCGCATAGAGTTAGTCTAGCGCATAGGGTGAATAGATTAGCGCATAGGAAAAATAGCCTAGCGCGTGGGTAAATTTTAGTGCATCGAGAATATGTTTTAGCGCATCTGGAAAAAATTTTGCAAGATGAGGTGGTTTGTAAATTTGTTGTGTCTTTCTGTCATGATTTTATGGATTTGTTCAATATGAGTGTCGAAATAACTTGTTTTTTATTTGTGATATTTCAAGTTATGTATAGATAGCAATGTGGTGTTTTGATCAAAATATGATGTATTTGCGTACCCTGTTTCAAGTTCAATGTGTGAAGCCTGATTTGTGTTACAAGCTGATGTGGGTTGGAAACTTGAGTTGTGTTACAAGCTGATATGGGTGGGAAACTTGAGTTGTGTTACAAGTTTATGTGGTTGTGGAGACTTGAGTTGTGTTACAAGTTTTGATATAGTTTTTGATAACTTGAGTTGTGTTACAAGTTGATATGAAATGATAGGTTGGTAAACTTGATGTAGATGAGCAAATTGTTTCATATTGTTGATATGAGTTTGATTTTGATATCTTTGTTTGGATGTGGAAACTGATATTGGATTTGTTTTGCTTGTTGACAGGAGCGATTGGGTGTGGTGCAGTCGCGAGAGAGATTTCCGAGACCGTGGTCATTGATACCGTGGTTGACCCAGGCTGATCTGGATATCATTGAGAGATGTGGGTTGACCTCCCTATTAGATATGCCTCGGTTCACTGTGAACCGGGGGCTATTGACAGCACTTGCAGAGAGGTGGCACAGTGACACGAACACCTTTCATTTTGTGACCGGAGAGATGACAGGCACACCAGAGGACTGTTACAGGATCCTGCGCATTCTCGTAGTAGGGGCACTACTACCGTATGAGCAGTCGAAGGAGGGTGGTACAGAGGCATTGCACCATATCTTCCACAACGAGACAGTTTGTGGTTATGAGATCCCGTGGCAGGAGTTCTTAGACCTGGATTACGCACCACTGCCATCTGTACTAGCAGGGTTTATTGGTGGATTCCTTTGTCCTGATCGCAGGTCAAAGGGATTCTCCGTGGGATGGGGATTGGTATTGGAGGAGATGGTCACACAGAGCCGAAGGTTTTCATGGGGATTAGCTATGCTGACCCATCTATACAGGGGCCTACATGAGGTGGTATACCTTGGTTACAGCAGTTTGTCAGCTGGCGTGACACTGTTACAGGTATGGTGCTGGGAGCACATTCCAGTGGTGAGGCCACTAGCAGACAGGGACAGGCCCGTTGGAGCAGCATATGCCTATGGATACAGGGGTCTAGTTGTCTAGCGCAAGCTGGGCAAACTAGAGCATTGGAGGAGAGTGTTAGATGATATTGATACGGTCACATGGCGACCATATACAGGATGCGAGGTGTGGGCGGAGGACGGGCTGGAGATGCCCTTTATATTTATGACCCGATACCTGATCGAGAGGACCCCTTTTGTTATAGAGAGGTTTGTGGTGACCCGAGTTTTGAGACAGTTTGGGCGCCAGCAAGGTATTCCATAGGGAGTGTGCCTATATGCACATCGGAGGCAGGATGTAGGTGATTGGGGTCCGACCATTGATAGCGTAGTGGCGGTGGAGGAGTTTGTCGGGTTGGCAAGGCAGATATGGGATTATGCCCCGGAGATTCTGGATGCGGGCATGACCGATGAGTTTGCCAGATTGTTTGCTGCGCAGGCGGTGGCCAGGATATCTGATTCAGAGGAGATGCGGCCAGTGTTTGATTCTGATGATGAGGAGGGAGAGGGAGATGATGATGATGATGATGGAGAGGATGGAGGAGATGGATGAGGGAGAGGAGCCAGAGGGAGGCGGGGAGGTAGAGGGAGGAGAGGAGATAGGGGTGTGGAGAGAGCGGTGAGACAGGGGGTGATAGACAGGGGGAGAGGTGGATTGGCGATTGGAGCTGGTGGAGAGGGGAGAGCAGGGGAGGTGCTAGCTGCAGTGGGGGGCACTGATGAGGCGAGGCGACTAGCGCAGAGGAGGAGGACGGATGTGCTCCCACCCCCAGCACCGAGGACAGGCAGAGTGGGAGGGGTTGCCCCTGCACAAGTACCGCTATGGGTTTGGGTCCCCACACATGTTGAGGATGCGCAGATTCAGACCCTTCAAGTGACTGTATAGCAGCTACAGGCATAGGTTTTGACTTATCAGTGGCAGATCGCGCAGTTGACGATTGAGTGAGATACGGAGATAGAGCGGAGAGGGCGAGCAGAGGAGCTGGTATCCAGTATGCAGAGAGCAGCGGCGGGTGGTCCGATGAGAGACACCCTGAGAGAGCTAGCATTGAGAGCTCAGGAGGCAGAGTACTACCGGTGGCATTATGAGGCTGCGGTACCCAGGGACTGGCAAGTACAGAGCTTTGCATAGTCGAGATCTAGTCAATCTTGAGATACTGGGTCGCGGTCTGAGAGCCGAGGTGTCACAGGGCCATCGAGACAGGACCCTCCTAGAGATCCAGGGGCGGGTACATCTGGAGCCAGACCATCGCCGTCCGGGGATAGTCATACTTGAGAGACGGGGTCTCTGTTTTATTTTTGATCATTGTATTCTTTGTACTGGACACAGTGTTGATACATTTTGTACATTTTGATCATTTTTGAGATATATATATATATATATATATATATATATATATATATATATATATATATATATATATATATATATATATATATATACGGCACCATTTTCTTTGATCATGTGGTGTGTTTATATGGATGCATGTTATATGGGTTATTTCGTTTATGTGATGATGATGCAATGCTTAAATATATGATATAATGTATGATGCAGGATGTATGCTTTTATATGCTGTGAGATGTATCTTAAAAATGAGATGTATGTTTTTATATGTTGTGAGATGTATCTTGAAAATGAGGTGTATGATTTGATATGCTGTGAGATGTATCTTGAAAATGAGATGTATGATTTGGTATGCAACTAAATGTAAAATGATGTGCAGCTATTTTAAAATGATATGCAGTTATGTTTTTGGTAGCATCCTCATTCTGTATTTGCCATCTGATATAGCCATATGTTGTTTTCTTTCTTTGGAGGTATCATCATTGAGCATTGATTTGTTTAGGATATGTTGAAAATTTATACAAGCATAATGGTATAATTGAACCAAAATGACCTGAGAAAAATTTACATGATATTTGATTTTGCAAGATAGCACAAGCATCAAGGTATAATTGAACCAGGATGACCTGAGTGCGTATTGCGTAAACAGACAAGATTAAATCATTTGTATGCATGAAGTGGAATCAGGCCTTCAGTGATATTCGATGTATCACGTCTCGAGGCAAGTATTCACACAATACAAGTGATCGCCTCCTAGACAAAAAAAATAAGAAAATATTGGAAGTTCCTTATGATCTCTAGCTTTGAAGCATTTAGTGAGAAAAGGAAGAGAATCCAATAATTCGAAAAGTTCAAAATTCAAAACTAGTCAAGATTTTTATGCGATAATGCAACATTTAGTACTTCAGAAAATCATCCATCCTTGTTATTTTTGTGAATTGTTTTGTTTTGTTTTGTGATAAAGCGTAGTTTTTGGTTGTTGGATGTCATGCTTTTGAGTTTTGCAAATAGCTTTGATGTCTGGAATGTTTGCAATATTCAGACGATTTGAATGCCCCTAGTTGAGTGTGCCTCTTGATGTGAATATGTACAGTGATTTCCAAGCCATGGTGGATTTGTGGTAAGAGGATATATATGGATAACCAGGATAGTGACTACGCTAATTATGTCCTGAATGGATATTTGCTAAGTGTCCGGCGATGGCCAATAGTGTTTTAATGGATAAAGTGGCGTGGCGATAGATAGAGGAGCCATTCTTTCACAAGAGCGCCTGTTTACCAGGTTTTCACCATTTGTTTTTATTGTACTTTGTTTTTGCTTTTTCTGGATTTTTTTATGTTTTTGCTTGTTTTGGCTTTTTCCGTGCACTAGGCTACTTAAGTGTAGTATTTCTTCAGATGGATGTTGTTAGTTGGTTTGTCGAGCACATCTCCTTCTAAAGTTGTTAGCTGATAGGTACCTGATCCATAGACTGATATGATGACATAGGGACCCAACCAGTTAGGTTCAAATTTCCCTTTCTTTTCTTGATCTTGCTGATTTCTGGGATTTTCTTTGAGGACTAGGTCACCGACTTTGAAGTTTCTGGGAATGACCTTGTGATTGTAGCTCCTGCACATGCGTTGTTGATATGCTTTGAGATGAGTATAAGCATGCTGACGTCTTTCATCTAATAGGTCAAGTTCTTGGAGTTGGTTAACTCGATACTCTTCATCTGGGATTAAGCCTTTCAAAGAGACTCTGAGAGATGGGATTTCTACTTCCAGGGGTAAAATGGCTTCTGATCCATATACCAATGAGTATGGTGTTGCTCCCGTAGGTATGCGAATGCTGGTTTTGTATGCCCAAAGTGCTAGATTGAGTTGGACGTGCCAATCTTTGCCTGCATCATTCACTGTTTTCTTGAGGATTTTCAAGATAGTTTTGTTAGATGCTTCCGCTTGACCATTTCCCTATGGGTAGTATGGTGTAGAGAACCTATGTTGGATTTTGAATTTTTCACATAGTTCGTAGACATCTTAGTTTTTGAAAGGTCGTCCATTATCTGTGATGATTGAACTTGGAATACAATATCTGCAGATCAGATAATTGAGGATTAAAGAGGTAATTTGTTTCCCAGTCACTATGGTCATGGGAACTGCTTCTATCCATTTGGTAAAGTATTATGTTGTTGTTATAATGAACTTGTGTCCATTTGAAGATGAAGGATGAATTTTGCCCACTAAGTCGAGTCCCCATTGACAAAAGGGCCAGAATGTTGTAAATGGCTGCAGTTCCTGTGCTGGTGCATGTATCAGATTACCATGGATCTGGCATTTAGGACATTTCTTGGCAAAGTGATATGAGTCTTTTTCCATTGTAGGCCAGTAGTATCACATCCTTAGAAGCTTTTTAGCAAGAGTAGTACCACTTGAATGTGTTCCACAAATACCTTCATGAAGCTCGTGTAAAGCAGAATCAGAATCATTACGATCAAGGCAACGAAGAAGAGTACCATCTAGACCTCGACGATACAAAGTATCAGCGATAAGGGTGTAACGGGCAGCTTGTCGAATAAAGTTACATTTTTAGTTACGGGACTGGTCAATTGGTAAGATATTCTGCTTGAGGTAGTCATATATCGATCCATATAACGGAGAATCTGAACCAGTCAAGGCATAGATAACCTGGGATTCAGAGTGGTCATAGGCGGGGGAGAATAGTTGCTCTACCAGGAACTCGCAACGACTCTGTTGCTCTAAAATTTGTAGTAGTGAAGCGATAGTAGCCATTGCATCGGCTGCTTTGTTGTTCAATCTTAGTATTTGCTCGAAGGTGATGTGCACAAAATACTATTTGAAGTCATCCACCATTCACTTGTAGGGTAGTAGCTTGTCATCCTTTGTCTGATAGTTGTTATTGATTTGATGGATGACCAGTTGCGAGTCCCCGTAGACTTTTAACTCTGTGATTTTTCATTCTATGACCATTTTGATACTTATAACCAATGCCTCATATTCAGCCACATTATTTGTGCAGGGAAACATAAGCCTATATGATCTTGGTATAGTGTGTCCTTCAGGAGTGATGAACAGAATGCCAGCACCTGAACCATGTTGGGTATAGGATCCATCAAAGTATAGGGTCCATTGTTTGGTAGAAAGAGCAAGAACGTCCCTGTCTGGAAATTCAATCTCCATGGTGTGTTTTCCTGGTAGCGGTGCTTCAACCAACTGATCTGCAATTGCTTGTCCTTTGATGGCTCGTCTTTCTATGTATTGGATGTCAAATTCACTGAGAATCATGACCCATTTAGCCAATCGGCCTGTAAGAGCTGCCTTGCTGAGCAGATATTTGAGAGGATCAATTTTTGCAACTAGCTTAATGGTGTGTGCTAGCATATAATGTCGGAACTTCTGAGATGCGAAGACCACTGTTAGGCAAGCCTTTTCAATGAATGTATAGTTGAGTTCATAGCCATTCAATGTCCTACTGATATAATATATGGCGCGTTCTTTTCCTTGGTGATCTTCTTGTGCCAATAGTGCCCCCAGCGATATATCTGTTGTTGAGATATATAGGATAAGTGGCTTTCCTGCGATTGGTGGTACTAGAACTGGTGGATTCATCAGGTACTGTTTGATTTGGTAAAAAGATTCTGCACACTTGGTCTCCCATCTGAATGGTACATTTTTGCGAAGTAAATGGTTAAATGGTAGACTTTTATCTGTTAGTTGAGCGATGAATCGCCTGATTGATTGAAGTCGTCCTTGTAGAGATCTGAGTTGACTGATATTCTGTGGTGGTGGCATGTCCATAATGGCTTGTACCTTTGCTGGATCTACTTCGATACCTTTAGCTGAGACTATATAGCCTAGTAACTTGCCTGATGTAACCCCAAAGACACACTTCTTAGGGTTGAGCCGGACTTGGAATTTTTCCAATCGATCAAATATCTTTGTTAGGATGCTGAGATGTTCTGCTCTGGTAAAGAATTTAGCTAGTAAATCATCCACATAGTCTTCCATAAATGTATGCATCATTTCATGGAATATGGTTGTCATTGCTCTTTGATAAGTGGCTCCTGCTTTCTTTATGCCAAAAGGCATAACATTTCAATAGTACGTTCCCCAAGGGCAGGTGAACGCGGTTTTATCTTGATCTTCTGGAGCGATTTTGATTTGATTATAGCCTGAGAAACCGTCCATTAGTGAGAGCATTGCATGACCTGTTGTGAGATCTACAATTATGTCGATACTAGGCAGAGGAAAGTCGTCTTTTGGACAAGCTTTGTTGACGTCTCTGAATTCAGTGCATATTCTGATACTACCATCTGGTTTTGACACCGGAACGATGTTGGAAATCCATTCTGCATAGTCAATGGGTCGGATGAATCCGACATCTAATAGTTTCTTTAGTTCAGTTTTGACCATGAGTGCCACTTGTGGATTCATCTTTCGCAGCTTTTGCTTGACTGGTTTAACTCCTGAAGAGATGGACAAGTGATGCATGATTAAGTGTGGATCTACTCCGGGCATATCAGCATACGACCAAGCAAAGTTAATTTGTTGTTCTTTAAAGAAAATGATGAATGCTGATCTTTCTTCCTCTATCAAAGATTCTGCAAGGTGTAGGTTTCTGACTACTTCTGTGGTACCAATGTTGATTGATTGAGTGGGCTCAATCAATATGGGTGATCACTCATGAAAATGTTCAGGAAGAGTGTCAAGTCTCCCATCGTTAGGTGCCTTAAAAAAGTTTTCACCCTTAGATGCGTCCTTTATTTTTACTTTTTTGTGATCTAGAGCTGTCATTGACTGGTTTTCAGCATCAGATCTTTTACTTGGTTCATTTTTGCGACTGAGAGACTTGGCACTCCCTAGTTTGCAGACATTGTTACTTTGATCACCGGTAGAGCCTGTTTCCGGATTTACGGTACATAGGTAATGGATTATAGATTCATCATCTGGGAAAATTGGTATATCATGGATTTCAGGTTCATCCCAGACGATGAGGTCAGGAAAGACAAGCGGTAAGGAATCGTTAGGTGGATCAAGTTCGACTACTGTGAGTGTTAGGACAGAGTTTTCATCGTGATTGTTTTTGGTTTTAAAGAAGTCTAGGATTTCATCGAGGTCTTTGATGGTATTATCTTCCACATAGACTTGTTCATAATGTTTCTGTTCGCTTTCCTCGGCATCATAGATATTCTGCGGTCCAAATTCAAGAGGTCTATCTTCTGTGTTATGTTCTTCTTGAGAAAGGGATACGGAATCAGTATCATCAAGGATATCTGTAGTAGCATTGGAGCAGGTACCCCATTCATATTCATTGGAATCAGTCTCCGAGGCATTATCCCAGATTCTATCAGTGTTGTAAACTGGTATGTTGTATGATGAAAACAAATATTTGATGATAGATACCATTTTGATAGTTTTTGTTGATTATGTGTCAGATCCGTCTTCTATTTTCTGTATTTGTTCATAGACTGTGCTTTCGCGGGGAGAAACAAAGGTATCCGGAGATGATTTTATGTGTTCTTGAGATATTGGTGTTTGAATATGAGCTACTGCTGCAGATATGGCCCTTTTGTGTTTTAGAAGCTTTTCCTGATGTAACTTCTGATCTTGATGTTCCCGTGCCTTGCGGATTGTTTCTGCTGATTCAGAGAGTGCTTCCTGTCAGGATTCTTCTTTGTACTTCGTCTTTACTTGCCATTGAGGTTTTGTAGTTAGGTGGGGTGGCCTTTTTAATAGGAAGGTGAGCTCACAACCCAATCCTGGTTTGTTTCCATTGGGCCGTGAAGGAAGATCTATAGGTTCAGTGACTCCTTTCTTGCGTTTCCCAATAGGTCCTTTACCGTCATATCCCATTTGCTGCATGATTAAGTATCCTTTTCCATATAGGTGTGTAGGTAGAACAATGTCCAGGGCAACTGCTCCATTATCTTCTTTCTCATCTTTGTATAACCAGCTAAGAACGTCCTTGTCTTCTGATTCATGTGCTAGAGTGCCCAATTGGATAAAGGTACCATCAAATTTGGTGATGGGTTGAGTGACCAGATGTGTTGATGTAGTAAGCAATCCATGAGATCTAGGTGATATTGGCAATTCGGCCAAACATAAATGCTCCAAAGAGTATTCTCCCATACCTTGGTCTTTGATTTGTATTTTCTGTTTGAAGTCTCCAAATAATGAGTTGGACTTTGTTGTTTGTAGATCTGATGTTAAAGATCGTTGTTTCTCTCTATTATGAGGAACCAAACTGTCTTGGGCTGCCCCCATTGCGTTGCAATGTTGAAATGGACTGTGATCAGCAGATATGGAAATTTCTTGTCCATCATAAGGAAATTTGACACACTGGTGATATGTAGAAGGTACTGCTTGCATTTCATGTATCCAGGGTCACCATAACAAAATATTGTAGGTGAGATCTATGTCTAAGACCTGACATATAGTAGCTTTTTGCACTGGTCCTACTTGAATGGGTAATATTACAGTTCCTTTAGAGGACCTTTCCTCATCATCATATGCCTTTATAGTAATTTTGTTGCAGGGATCAATAGACTCTTCTGAGAAGCCTAATGCACGGATAAGCTTTAAAGTACATATATTAAGTTCGGCTCCTCCATCTATTAGGACTCTTTTTACTCGGTGTTTGCAAACAATGACTTCGATGTGGAGAGGAGTATTATGCGGATGGCTTAAGGAAGCATCGTCATGTTCTAAGAAGGTGAGGTTATGAGGTCCAGTCATATGGGCGACCATGGCTTGAAATTTGTCTGTATCCAAATTTTGAGGTACATTGGTTTCCAATAGCGCTTGTTCTAATATGTCTTTGTGCTTTGGTGATAGTTTCAGCAATTCTAGTATAGATATCTGTGCTGGAGTTTTACGTAGTTGGCTAACCAAGTCATATTGGATTTTTGGTGTGGTAGTTGTAGGTGCAGTATGTCCTTTCAAGACATATTTCTGAGTTCGGGTTGTTACATTGACAGATTCATGATCAGGCTTATCTCGGATGGTGATGACATTTACTTGATGATCTTTAGCTGATATGTGATTTATGGTGTTGTTGTAGATATGGTTGACACGAGCTCCGCGTGTATTATTCGAGGTTGAAACTCCATCTTTGTAATTTGGAAGAGGATTTTTAAAGGCTCCATGATCACCATTTGTTTTGAGACCATCTATTGTTAAGTCACCTCGATCAATCATATCTTGCACCACGTGTTTTAACCTCATGCAATCGTTCATCTGATGACCCTTGTTACGATGGTAATCACAACAGTGTGAATCATTCCACCAAGGCGGTTTGATTTGGGGTTCATAGTTGTTGATTGGAGGCAAAGAAAGAATCTTGTGTGCCAAAAGTTCTCTGAATGCTGATTCTAGTGATTGCCCTAGTGGTGTGAAGATACGCTTTTGGAAATTGTTCATGTTGTTGCGTGAATTGTTGTTAGGTCCTGGATTCATGTTTTTGCTTTGAGTATCGTTGGTGTTGTTTGTGTTGAGTTGTCCTTGATTGGTGTTTTGTGCATATGTGTTAGCATTTGGATTAGCATTCTTAGGATTTTTCGTGTTTTGAGGATTCCCGGATAATGCGAGCACTGGTTGCTTAGATTTGGGATCATATGATTCATTGTTGCCTTCGTTTTTGTTTCGAGTCCAAAATCGAGATTTGTCAAGGTTGGTGTTGTTCTGGTTATTGTAGTTTGATGAGTTTGTTCCTTCCTTGTAGAATTTGAGTGTTCCTTTCTTGACACATGCTTCCTCTACTTGAATGCCATTTTCAATCAATTTAGCGAAAGATGGTATGCATTGAAGTTTTAGTCTGTAACTCATTTCACTATTCAAGTTATCGATGAAGATCTCCATTTTCTCCTTTTCGGGAATATCTTGAGGATATCTGGAGACCATACGTCGCCAGCGTTGAAGGAACACCATGAATGTTTCGTTGTTCTTTTGTTTGGTGTTGCAAACATCTAGCATGGTTATGGCATGTTGGATGTTATAGGAATATTGGGTTATGAATTTGTTAACCAATTCATCAAATGATCTGACAGGTGGTGTAATTTTGGATAACCATTCCATTGTTTGCCCTCCCAAGCTTCTTGGGAATAACCTCATTAAATAGGTGTCATCATGAGCAAATTCAAGGCTCATGGTGCAAAATTCTTGAACATGATCTCGGGGATCAATTTTCCCATCATATTTATCAAATTTGGGAACATCTGAGTTGGGAGGAAAAGGCACCATGTTCAATCTTCTGTCAAATGGATAAGGACATATTTCGTTTAAAGAGTACCGCACTGTTGTCCCTTGTTGCATATCATGTATTTGCCTTTGCAACATTTGCATTTGTTGAGTAAGGGCAGCCAAAGGTATATTGTCTTGTCGAGGGAAAAGTTCTTCCCTTGTATTTGTTCTCAGTTGAAAAGGTGTGGTAAATGGTATATTTTGCTCTGGAGTTTCTAGCTCGGGTATACGCATTTCTGGTATGCATTGTTCTGGAATGTGTTGCTCAAGTATGTGTTCTTCAAAGTTACGAGTTTCTTCTTCTCTTTGTTGTTCTTGATATACATATTGTCGAGATCCAGTTTTAAAGATGTTTGAGTCTAAATCTTCAGAAAGTTTAACGCCTTTACTTGTAAGCATGAGCAGATATTTTTCTTTGTCATTCTCCATGAGCCTTTCTACAAGCTTTTGGAATGAAGGGTTTCCTGACATTCCTGAAGAAGTGCTTCAGAAATTTCAGGTTCTTCTAAGTGTGGAACTTCAAAAGGATTTGACAATCTTCGATTCATACTAGACTCGGCGTGTGTCTCGCTTTGTTGGTTTCTTTGAGAGCAAGTAACAGGCATTTTAGTAGAAACTTTCAGTGATGAAGGGGACAAAAGCCTCGTTGATATGTTGCTCAAGGGTAGGTGGTTCTGGTCGAGATGTGTTATAAGTGATACACTTGTCGGGCAAAAATGTTGGATTGATTTTTCCTCCGCGGTTTATGATTTGATTAAAAGCAGACTTTTGATAGTAGGCTCTTGTCTTCAAGGGTTCTTTATCAAATTCGTTGGATTTGTTTTGGATATAACGTTTGACGTGATGAAGGAATACCCGATGAGATTTGAAGAGTTGACGATTGATGTATAAAAATTTGTTTCTCTTGATGAATTTGGAAAAACTAGGTTGTTGTTTCTTCAACATGATGTTACGATAAAGGTTCTTTCTTCTCAGAATATGAGGATTAGTCATGCATGAGTGATCAATGGTTTCCTTTGATTTGTTTGGATTCAGTTGATCTTGTTTGAAAATTTTCAAATCTTACTCTATCAAAGTGAAGGTTTAGATGCCCCTTCACGACAAAGTGTGTCAAATGATATGGATAAAAGTCTTCCGATATGGAAACTTGATTTGACAACTTGAAAATTTTAAACAAGTGTTTTTGTGAGATAAAATCTGTAAGATGGTAAAGGATCTTGTTGATACTAATGATGAGGTTTCCAGATTATGATAAGATAGACATGTTTTATCATACAATTCGTTTTAGGATTTTACAACGTTTGTTTTGACACAAATTTAGCTCAAGAAATAGTCTTAACGGTTTGTTTTGGCTATTCTGTTTTGATGAAAAATGTTGTTGGTAATGAGAGGCTTTTGAAATTTTTTTTTTTTAATTTTAAAATTCTTCACTGTTTTGCCCTCTGTTTTTATGTTTTTGATCACGCGCTAGAACAGAGACTATATGTGCTATAAAAATTACCCCACGCGCTAGAACAGAGACTATATGTGCTATAAAAATTACCCCACGCGCTAAAATAATAACCACACGCGCTAGGCTGCCCCAGACATGCGCTAAAGTTTTGACTGCTCAAAATTATTTTCTACTTGTTTTGAAAAATCTATGCGCTACCCTAGGCCTGCAACGCGCTAACCTGTGAACCTGATGCGCTAATGTTTAGCCTCCACGTGCTAAGCTGATGCTTCCACGCGCTAAACTGTTTCTTTGATGCACTAAATGTTTTCACACTTTTTTTGCCTTGAGATGAAACAATACTGTTTGGAACCGACGCGCTAATTTGATGGTTGGATGCGCTAACAAAAAGTCTTTACACGCTAAGAAGTTGCTTGTATGTGCTAAACTGCCCTATTTTTCCTTTGGTTGGTTTTTTTTGTTTTTTTGTGAATTTTGAATTTTTGTCGTGAATTTTTCTAGTTTGATGGATGATTTTCTGAAGTAGTAAATGCAAGCACAGCACAAAAAGTACAACCATTTTGCCTAATCTAACAAAAAGTTTATGTTTGTGAGGATGTGTTCAAATCCTCAATGTTTTAACAAGTTTGGATATGAATAACACACTTCAGAAAGACTCTTTAGTCAAGGGTCATAAATAACATCATAGCTCACTAGTCTCGATACTCCGTCAGCTCAAACAGTCGTGTCACCCCCTAGAGGGCGCCCTTTTTTTGTCTTTTGCCAGAAATTAACCCAAAGTGAATCGCTTCACAGTTGAGTAGTTATCTTGGGAGATATATGGTGAGTAATCTTGGGGGCGGATTCTTCCCCACCCTTGCACTATGATGTTATAAATGTCTGGTTACTGACTCGGTTCAAAGCTTCTATTTCTATGGTTCGTAATCAGGCTTCCCGTTCAACCGTCAGTGATAAACTCCCTCAGGAGGCTTTCCAACTTTTAGAACAAAGGCTTTACGTATCTCAAGGATACTGGGGGAAGGCTAATCGCTGCGCGCAACCATTGAAAAGGACTTTCGTCACTTTCTACATTTGATTATAGTGGGTTGGAATTCTTGGCGTCAAAGTCATTCTCCACTTAGGTCGTTCCCTTCACACCAGCCATAAACGGCTTTTAAGAGTTGATTTCAACTCCTCGGGAAGGCAGGCCTGCTAAAGGATTTATGCTTGAAATACAGAAAGCTTTTAAGAGTGGTCTGGATTTTTGATCACCCAGTTAAGGGGAGAGCATATTCCTTCCACTTTCGAGACAAGGCAAACAAGGTTCCTTTTTATCTTTCAAGGCAATGATTTGCTAAAATATATATGGAGATGTTGCTCCATGAAAACATGGTGTTTATTTTATCCTTTTAAGGCAATGATTTTCTGATCTATGAAAAAAGATTGGTCAACAAAATAAATTCAATGTTTCGTCAACAAAAGAAATCGATCAAAAGGGGAAGATCTTCCCTCTTTAGTTGCCAATGACTTCGGACATATGTGATTCTTTTACTTTGCAAAAATTTGAAATGAATCCTTTTATGCACCAAAGAATGGTGAAGTTCTTTTTATTTGTTTGCAAAAATGAAAAATTTACTTGTTCTTTTTTTTTAAAGCCCAAAATGAAAATTTTGTCTCCCTAGGAAAAGCAAGAAAAGATTGTTTTTATGGTTCTTTTTATAGCCCAAATAAGGTGAGTTCAATTTTATTTAACAAGAATTAAAAAGACTTTAAATTCTAATTAACTTAAACAAGCTAGTAAAAATTTAAATAATTTATAATTCTAAAAATAACACTAAGCTCCTCCCTGCAATAAGATCTCAGAAATCCTGTAAAATACCCACCACAGTAGTTAGAAAAATATAGAATTTTGTGGACTTCAACAAGTCTAACTTTAAACTCGGTTACAATTTTAATTTTTGCCTTCTGTCTGTGATGCGCTACAGAAAGAACTGTACGCGCTACAATATAACCTAGATGCGCTAAAATAATGTCTCAATGCGCTACACTGTTTTCTGGATGCGCTACTCTGTGCGTCGAAAGCGCAGCTCTGTTTTCTCCCGTGCCGAGACCTACAGGAAAATTAGTGATTTGATGCGCTAATATATCAACTTCACGCGCTAGATGATGGACTCCACGCGCTAAACAGTGAACTAGATGCGCTAGGCTGTTAACCGGATGCACTAAACAGTCAACTTAACGTGCTAATTCATTTTTCCCGCGTGCCTGCAAAAGTGGTTAAATTTAAAAACCGATTTGATATATGGGGTTGTGCCCCACAGTGGGCGCCAGAAATGTATGTGGGAAAAACAGGTCGATAGAACTCAATATATGAAAATATTTCAAAAGACTTGTCCACACACACACACACAGGACTTCTTGGTGCAAGCTATGGAGTTATAAAGTATAACTCAGCTTCCCAAGGTGGGTCTCATGGTTCTCTATCTTACAATGTCCCTCAAACCAATGTTTTTGCTCTTAGATCACTAAGCAAAATGGTTTAGGGATGGCAAATGCAAGAACGAGGGATGCTTTTGATAGATTTTAGAATGAAATGCATCCTAAGCTATGCATGATTCTAGAAATGCAATAAACTAGATTATAAGATGACAAGGTTAGTATAAATACTATCCTAACATGATATATTAGTCTATGATTGAGCTAAATGATAAAGAAAGTATTCTAAACATGCATATTTAGACTAATTTCTATTCTAAAGAGAGGCTAAATGATGAGCATAAAAATGATATATGAAAGCTTGAATGTATTTGAGCATAAGTATGATACTACAAATTTGAAGGATGATTAAAATGGAGGAATGAGAGCTCTATTTATAGCAAAAACAGGGCAATAGATGGTCAGGATTGAAAGAGTTGATCAAGGGTTGAGTTTGAAAGTTGGGGATCCATGTTTGCAATTTGCACCAATGAAATGGTGACAAGTGTCAACATAGGGTTGGGTTGAGAGAAGGGGTTGGAGGCATTAAATGCTTGAGAAGACCTTATGGTTATCTAGAGGGTAAGGGTCAAGTCTAAATTAAGATTACCCATTGGATTAAGAGTTAATCCAAAGATAAACCCTTGTGCAAATGACTAAGAGATAATCATGGTCAAAGCATTAAATGCTTGATGAGACCCTTGGGTTGGATGATTGAGTTAAAAGAAATTCTTTAACCATGTAAGAGGGTTTGAGTTAACCATTAATGGTTATGAAGACTTTGGGGAATTAAGTGGTTGAAAGCTTGAAGCCTTTAATGGTTATCAAAGACTTTGAGGATTTGAGAAGTGACCTCCCCTTGCTTAGGGATGTGACAAAGTTTAGAAGATGGGTTAGGCTAATTAGAAGCGATTAGAAGAGTCTAGAAGAGATTAGAAAGGGGTTTAAGAAGGCAAGTGGGAGATGTAGGATTTTGCAAGTGGATGGAGGGATAATAGGATTTAATTGAATTTAATGAATTTCATTCAATTTGGTTGTAATTAAATAAATTAGATTTATTTAATGTAGGATAACTATTTAATTAAATTTGAATTTAATTAAAAGTGGATAGGGGGGATTTAATTGAATAAAATGATTTATTCATTAAATGGGTATAGTGAATTTAATTGAGTAATTTACTTAACTAAATAGAGGAATGCGGGTAATTTAATTAAATGGGATTTAATTAAATAGAGAAATGAACATAAAATATTCATTTAGGAATATTTAGGAATATGGTCATTTTTATACATCTACAGTAGCAACAGGGTGGGGGCTTATATTGCCGCTTATTCTAGGAAGTTAATTAATTCACACATTAATTGTCTTTGCGTTCTATGTTGTTGGTGGTTGTACTACTACTAGTTTTGGATCATCTAACCATACATCACCATCAACGACTTAAGATAAAACTATGAATAACTAAAAATTACCCAAACCATAAATAGTTAACCACAGACAATTAAACTAACACAACACTATTAAATAACTACAAACTAGCACTTTGAATCGTAAACCTAAAGACATGGGCTAAATAAATGAGACATGCATCTAAATCATCTCTGTTAATCACCAAAGCGTCATAAAAGAATTTAATTTAAACTAATACACAACAAATATAAGAACACAACAGAATCCCTTCCATTGCTAGAAAGAAGTCACATTACTACAATATGATAGCTCAAATTTGAACAACATTTTATGAGGCTTTATCTCACTAATATTCAGTTGTCTAAGATTATTGTCCTCATTCATCATTCAACCATCTAATTATATCTTGTTCAACTTTGCCATGTGTTTGAGTACATTATAATCATTTATCCTTCATTTCCCAAATGGTTCATTTTTCATGATTACATTCACTTCAACATTCCAACTGACCCCACTCCTAAATCTATTCATTATTCACACCTTTTCCATTTACCATCTCATCACTATATTATACAACCGACATACACTTACATGGATTCTTGTGAACCACTACTCATGAAACATGGGTCAATGAGTTTGACTCAAAAACTACACAGTTGAACCTTGATAGCAATATCATAGTTTGACTTGCTGTGGAAAAAACCTCCTACTTATCATTCAAAATATATATTGTGAGTCCCTAATAACAAGATACATAAGACCAACTTAGGTAACATGTAACACATATTACACCAACTTAGGTAACATGTCAAGAACAATAATGTTGTGATTGCTCTGCAACTTTCCCGCTCTGCTGACTTTTGAATTCCCGTAATGGCTATCGGTTCTGCTAGGGAGGGCTCGTCCTCCCTAGATCCTGACCCCCCCCTTCTCTTCTGCAGGTGTGTCCGGATTTGGCTCTTGTGCTGCATTCCCAGAGTGTTGGGTGGGCTCCCTCAATTGGTGTCGTTGACGCTGGTAATGCGGTGTTGCACGAGGCCCCCTCCTTTGAGAAGATTCCTATTGTGACCTCCAACTTGGATTCTCCTCACATGGTTCCCAAGTCTGATGATGTGGGGCCTTTGTCTGGGGATGCTCAAGCGAGTACCTAGAAAGGTTCCCTTGTTGGAAATTCTAACTCAGGGTCATCGACGTTGCTGCCTAAGGTAACTGTTGGAGAGGATGGCCTTGAGATTGTTGGCATTCTACACTCTTATGAGAATAAGTTGATGTTGTCATTGATGGCAACCAACTGGCAATCATTTATTAACCCACCGACAGTTACCGGCACCGGCAATAGACTTCTACATACACCGGCAGCGGCAATAATGCATACCAACACTCAAGCCGACATGGAATAAACTTGTATTTATTGTTTTATAATATAATTATCTCTTGTAAGAGCCGACATGGCATATTGTAAAAGACTCATATATATGTATGAGATCTTATTGGTCATTTTGGAGATAAGATAAAGGAGAGAGTTGAAAAAGAGAAGGACAAATTCTTTGATGACACCATAAAGAAGTGCACAAAACGCCTGAATACACTATTACCGGCACTTATCTCTACAATTTTGGAGTACAAAGAGATATACAAGGAAACATGCAAACCTCACCTTCTGGCAGAGGACATAGATAAGGAGATCAGTAGAACACAGAAAGAAATCGATGACATAGTTGATAACATAATTGGTTCATCCGATCACATATCAGTTTTTGAGCAGGAAATGACAGCTTTTGAGGAGAAATTAGAGAAACTTGAGAAAGAAAAGGCAAGGATAAGGTCAAATGCCCAAGAACTTAAAAATAAACTTGGTCCCAAGTTGGACAATCTTATTTCTCAGATAATAGAAATATCTAAGGCATTACTTCAGGTTGAGCGATCACCAGAAGAACACATGCACTATCTCATCAGCACGATCCAACAGACTGAGGCAACATTGAATGACAACAAAAGGTTTATGCAGAGTCTAAATCTAGTTTTGGCAGATATCTTTCAGATTGTAACCAATCGGTTACAGACTTTGAGGTGAAATTTTTTGCACTCATTTGACTATTTTTGACAACCTTTGCCATTGATGTCAAAGGGGGGATAGTAGAGAGAAAAATGCTTATTTAGAGGAGATCATTTTCTCAAGGGGAGCGCACCTTTTTAGAAACTTTTTGGACTTCAGTTCTTGGAACAGTTTTTGGATTTTTCTCATGAATGTTGCCATCAATGCCAAAGGGGGAGATTGTTGGCATTCTACACTCTTATGAGAATAAGTTGATGTTGTCATTGATGGCAACCAACTGACAATCATCTGTCAACCCAGCGACAGTTACCGACACCGGCAATAGACTTCTACATACACCGGCAAGCACTTCATCAACAGCAGCAATAATGCATACCGACACTCAAGCCGACATGGAATAAACTTTTGTTTAATTTTTTATAATGTAATTATCTCTTGTAAGAGCCGACATGGCATATTGTAAAAGACTCATATATATGTATGAGATCTTATTGGTCATTTTGGAGAGAATATATGATATTTTGTATAAGGTGATATAGTTGACAGCGGAGGTTTTGGTTATAGACTGAGCTTAAACCGGTACTGAACCTGACATAGATGATGCTGACCTAAAGCAGTACATTGTATTGGATTTTGATAATCCATTTTGTAAGTCAGTGAGACTTTTGTTTTGTAGTTGAGCAGTGCGCTCTAGGCTACTAGCCTTCCTGCATGTGTAGACCCCTCATTGTAAGTAATATTTATTCATTGGCCAGTGAGTGAATATTATGGATCAAAAATCCCACCAAGGTTTTTCCCACACCAGGTTTCCTCGTTAAACATCTTGTGTTATGGTGTGTTCTCTATGTTGTCTCTGTTATTCTTATTTATTGCATTAATTCTTATTTACCGGTACACTGTTTTGGGATACAAAGTTCTTAATAAGTTTAAATATCTTATTAACCGGTTAGACACTGATTCAACCCCCCCCCCCTCTCAGTGTCTTTGGGACTGTCATTGATTCTAACAGAGATTTGTCTCCCCGACAGTATTATGGATAACATCGCTTCCTCCCTACACCTCTGCTTGGTGGGGAGATTCTTAGCCTTCAGACCCACTATAGATATGGTCAGAAGATTGGTTGGCTCCAGATGGAAACTAAAAGGTAGTGTCTCTGTCTTTGCTATGCCAGGGGGACTCTTTCTTTTCAGATTCACTGCTGAAGAAGACTTCATTTACATTATGTTTGGTTCATGGTCTTACAGCAAACACTGCCTAACTCTCTCTAAGTGGAAACTGGGGTTTGACCCTGGTGCAGACCTCCTCAGACTGATGTCAATTTGGATCAAACTCCCTGGACTCCCTCTGGAGTTCTAGGATGAAACCATTCTTAGATGGATTGGTAACTCGTTTGGTCAATTCGTTGCTGCTAATAACGTGATGATGCAGAAGTCTAGACTGGTTTATGCTCGTCTTTGTGTGAATGTGGCTATAAACAACCCCCTCCCTAATTTCATAGCTCTAAAATCCAAATGGGGTAAATGGACGCAGGCTATTGTCTACAAGAACGCTTCCCTTTATTGTCAAAGATGTGGAAAACACGGTCATTTATTGCTGACTGCTCGACCCCTCAACCTCCGGAGGAAAAGTTGAAGGAGAAGATGTCGTCCCCGGGTATTGTCAATGTGGAGGAAGCTCAAATTGTTACCCCCCCCAACCCCTCGATGATTGACAACTTTGTGGGTCAAACCATGGAATTGAAGGAAAAAGAGGGTCCTCAAGATACTATTGAGGAGGGCTACCCTTTCTTGGAAGGTATTCTTAATATGATGCAAACCCCTGACTCCGAGATGGCACCTCCCTCCGCGGGAGGATGTTTGGGCCTGGACCTAGAAGATGGAGATATCTCCCAAACGAAGGTAGAACAAGAAGGTCTGAATGCGGAAGTGTGTCTCAGAGAGAAGATAGGATACAACGAGACCACTCAGCTAGTGTCCATGCAGCTAAATCCCAACACTATGGGAAATTGTGGGGGAAGCATTTGGAGCTCTGGGGTTGGGCCCATGCCTTCCAAAGGGATCGCTCTGGATCTGACATCCTCCTCCTCTACTACTAGATCTATTGGGGAGCTCACTTTTCTCTCTCATGGAAATCATTTTGCCCCGACTTCGCCTGTGGATAAAGAGAAAGGGGAATGGCAGGAACCGAAAAGAAAAAATAAAGGAAATAAGAAGGCGGATGTGGGAAATGACTCTAAGCTAGGCAGACCCTCTGAGAGGACCCTCAGAACTAAAGTAATGGCCAGGGAAATTGCCAGTGGAAGGCAATTAACTCTGGAGACATCTCAGAAAGGTAAGAAATGAAGTTCCTTTCATGGAACTTAAGGGGTTTAAACAACCCCCAGAAGCAGTATGCTCTTAAGCAAAGCATAACTACCAATAAGGTTGATATCATTCTAATCCAGGAGGTGAAAATGACTTATCAAAATTTTGCTACGCTCGTGGACAGTATATGGCCAGGTGTTGCTTTCCATTATGGCGAGGCGGAGGGTGCTTCAGGAGGAATTGTTACTCTATGGAATAAGAACAAATTGGATGGGAATGCAGTTGACACTTCTCACAGCTTCCTTACTACCAGGTTCACTTTGAACAACTTCTTTTGGTATTTTCTCAACATTTATGCTCCTAATACTAGACATGGTCGGGCTCAAGTATGAGAAGAAATCACTACCTTCATGACTAATAATAGGGAGGCTATGTTCATGCTAGCAGGTGACTTTAACACCCCCCTTTTTCCCTCAGAGAAGCTTGGAGGGCTAACTAACTACAGTGATAGTATGCTTGACTTTGCTGAATTCATTAGGAATAACAAGTTACTTGATCTTGACCTCCAAGGGAATCCTTTCACTTGGTCTAACAACAAAAAAGGCTCCAACCTGATTCAGGTCAGGTTGGATAGGTTTCTAATCAAGAGGAACCTTGGCAACAATTCCTCGCTCTTGTCTCTCCTACGCACTATCTCTGACTATTCCTCAATCCTCCTTTCATGGATTGACAAGCCAACCTCGGGCCCCATACCCTTTAGATATGAGATTATGTGGCACTCTCACCCGAATTTTAAACATTGTATCCAAAGTTGGTGGAACTCCCCTGTCCAAGGTTCAGCTATGTTTAGAATAGCTAAAAAGCTGGAGATAATCAAAAGGGAGGTCAGAGCCTGGAGAAAATATTCCTTTGGAGATATCTTCAAGAGAAAGGAGGAGGTTGAAACCAATTTGGACCGCCTCTAGAGAACCATTGCGGTGGGGAACACCTCTGCGGATATCCACAAAGAGGAGGAAGGATGGAGACAAAAATGGAAAGAAATCATGAACCTTGAAGAAATCTACTGGAAGCAAAGATCCAGAGTCCAGTGGTTAACTGAGGGGGACAAGAACACCTCCTTCTTTCACAGATCTACTTCTAAGCACAAGAGGCGGAACACTAATCGATCCATATTCAATAACAGGAATGAGGAATTGGCAGAGAATAGTAAGATTGGCCAATGGGCTTCAATACATTTTGCTAATGCCTACAGAAATGATAGGGCCAGTGAACCTACTGAGGTTAGTGATAAGATTCTCCGTCTTATCCCTCAAGTCCTGAATGATGTTGATAATGAGTTGTTGATAAGCCGTGTGTCTGAAGAAGTTAAAGAGGCGGTTTTTGCAATGAAAGCCTTTAAGGCCCCTGGACCGGACAGCTTCCCCCCGACTTTATTTCAAATGTTTTGGGAAACTGTAAAGTATGATCTAACCAAAGCTACCAAGGACTTCATTAACATCGGGAACCTCCTGAAGAAGTTGAATAACACTTTCATTGTTTTGGTGCCCAAAGTTCCTGACCCAAAGCTTATGTCTGATTACCGCCCAATCAGCCTGTGTAACTTGGCCTATAAGATCTTATCTAAAGTTATTGTCAACAGAATTAAACCCCTTCTTGAAAGATGCATTAGCCCCTCCCAGAGGGGTTTTGTTCCTGGCAGGTAGATTCTCGATGCAGTCATTACTACCCACGAGGTCATCCACTCCATGGAGGAAAGTCACAACTCAGGTATGGCTCTTAAACTTGACATCTCTAAGGCTTATGATAAAGTTAACTAGAAGTTCCTGTATGTTGTTCTTTCCAAGATGGGTTTCCAGGTAAGATTCATCAATATTATCAAGGTGGCAGTGGAAAGTGTCCACTACTGGGTGATTGTCAATAGCACCCCTTGGGGTTTCTTTAAGGCTGGGAAAGGTCTAAGACAAGGTGACCCTCTCTCACCTTATTTATTTATTATAGTGGCTGAAGTTTTGAGAGGGAACTTCTCCCATTTAACTAGGACCAGAAAAATCTCGGGGTGAAAGTTGTTTCTACCTTTCCCACAGTGGTTATGCGGCAATTTGTTGATGACACCTTCCTGTTTGGCCAGTCGTCCATTATAGAAGCTAAAGAATGGAAACACCTCTTGGAGGAGTACACCCTTGCCTCAGGACAACTCATCAACTACAACAAGAGCAAAATATATTTTTTCAACACGGATAGAAATCTCCAAGGTAAACTTATGCATATCCTTGGTTGTTGTGTTGCTGATCTCCCTGATTCCTATTTGGGACTTCCCCTCACAATTAAGGAGGACACCTCCCATTTCTGGGAGTCAATCTTAGAAAGAATGCAGAAAAAACTTGCTGGCTGGGTTGGAAAAACCCTGAGTAGTGCGGATAAACTCCAGCTTCTATCGGCCTCTCTTCAAGGTGTCCCGGTCTATTTTCTATCTCTATTCAAGATATCCATTGCTATGGCGGAGAAACTTGAGAAAATCCAAAGAAGTTTTCTGTGGATAGGGATGGAGGAAAAGTCCAGAATCAACTTAGTCAATTGGGAGGTGGTGTGCAAACCTAAGTACATGGGAGGCCTTGGGATCAAAAAAATTTCAGACCTGAATAAGGCTTTGCTGACTAAAATCAATGGGAATCTTACGAAGGGCAAAGCTGACTGGTGCAAGATCATAAGGGCAAAGTATTTCAATTACACCCCCTTCTCTTCCCTTCTTTCTTCTAATGAGCTTCCACTTGGGTCTAAGATATTGAACAATGGTGAGAAGATCAGATTCTGGGAAGACAATTGGATTGGCGACAAACCCCTGGCCTCTTCCCGCTTCAATTGCCTCATGGGAACTCTCAAGGACTCGCTAGGTCTGCTTGTGATAAACTACATTTCCCCCTCTCACTGTAGGTTGAATCTTGTTGATGGGCTGGAAAATAATACTCATTGGGATCATTTGGTTGGTGAGCTACAATCCCTTCTTGAGAAGATCAGGATCCCCTATTCCACTCACTCTGATAAGTTTGTTTGGGCTATGAATCCCTCAGGGTCTTTCAGTGTTAAGTCGGCCTACAATCTCCTATTCGCACATGTGAATGATTGCCACTATAGGAGAGAAGTTTGGAACTCTCAGCTTATCCCTAAAATCAACTTCTTCTGGTGGACGGCTCTGCATGGGAAGATCCTTACTATTGATAACCTTAAAAGGCGAGGCTTCCTGCTTGCCAACCAGTGTGTCATGTGCAACTGTGTTGAGGAAAGCATAAATCATCTTTTTATCCATTGCCCCTTCACTTCTACGGTCTGGCACAAAGTTTTACAGAAATTTGATATCGCGTGGACCTTCCTTGAAGACTTGCAGCAGTTTATCAGCAACTGGAAATGCCCCTCAGCCCACCAGCCGATTAGACAGTTTTGGAAACTCATCCCTCCTCATATCTGTTGGCATATCTGGAAGGAAAGGAACAACCAGATCTTCCGTGGAACGAATAACTCTGCTGAAACGGTGGTTGGCATAGCTGAAAAGCTCCTCAGGGAGAACGCTCTGGTATGTAAATGGAAAACTCCGCAATCAACCCCTATGGCGATGGATTGCAATTGGATTAGAACATGGAATCTGCCAGACAACTTCTTTCAATATGACAACTCAAAGAAAATTGAGAGGCTTAACACTAGATGGTCGATTCCGCCCCCCTCATGGCTCAAACTTAACTTTGATGGCGCCGCTCGCAGTGGTGTTGCGGTGGGAGGAGGAATTATTAGAGATAGCTTGGGCAACCTAATTCTGGCCTTTGCAGGGAATTTTGACTCTGTCTCGAGTAACATGGTTGAAGCCCTTGCTCTCTTTTAAGGGCTTAAATTGGCCCTTGACATCAATGCTAAAAGGTTGATCATTAAAGGGGACTCTAAGATGATTATTGAGGCGGCTAAAGGAGTTGCAAGGATTAGCTAGACTATCAGCAACATTATTAAGGACATTTGGTCCATGATTATCTGGCTTGGAGAATTTCAAATTCAACACATTTACAGAGAAGGTAACTTAGTGGCTGACTCTCTGGCTACAATGGGCCTTGAGTTAACTGGTATGAGGTGTTGGAGACACCTTGATTCTCTTTCTAACAGACAGAAGTCCCTAATTGGGAGAGACCAAAATTTCTCAACATGTCAATGATGTGCTATGTCCTTTTTTACGGGGGTCGTTTTGGCTCGTCTACGTTAACAAGATTCAGGAGGGAAATTCAAATTCAATTTGGGCGGGCTACACCAAGGTGGCTTACGGTGGCCCCCACCTTCTCTAGCGCATCAGTCTAGTGATGACGTGGTCGGCCACTAATAATTGTATTACGGGAGGATTGAAGCGCCAACTTTTAATCATTAACTTGATTAACCACAACAAGTACATCATTTATTACTATAACCGAAACTTAAGATTTCTCAATAATGAAGATCTTTGCAAGTTGGCAGATGAATTAAGAGGTGTCCCTTCGCATGCTTACTAGAGCTGGTGGACGCATACCTCGGGAAACACCACTAAAGATAATGATTGTAGCTCTCACCTCAACTTAGCTAATTCTCAGCCGAGTTTTTGTATCTTCTGCTCTGGTTTTTTTCTCTGCATAACCATTTTTTGGTCTGCGTTGCATCCCAACATCACTCTGGAGGAAGATATTATGGGGGGAGATTCAGTCTGGGTTGAGTCGGACACTATTGATGACTATTTTCGCAATGACCCTTGCGTTTGGATGTACGCCAAGGAAGGGGACATCGTGTCGTTCATGGAAGCCATGACTGGGTTTGACAAGAACCTCTCCATGTGGTTTGTTAGTAGCTGGAATGACAGGAGAGTTGTTATGGGAGATATATCGTTTGAAATCAGTGAGGACGTCATTGCCCAGGCCACAGGTCTTTCAACTAAGGTAAGGAAGTGGAAAAAAACCAGTAGGGTCGCAATGAGACTAGTATGAACTGCTTCTACAGAAAAGATGAGGACCCTGTCAAGATGCGAGGGGGTTTCAACAAGGAATGCCTTCCATACCCGTGGGACCAGGTGTGCAAAATCATTATGAAATACTTTACCCTGGAGGTAAGGTATGGTGTTTTCTATTATTACCATTTCCATTGCTCAATCACTTTCGCAACAATGATTCTATTTCTTTCCCGTTCTTTTTACTGCACACCTTCTACTGTTAAAGATGTTTGCCATTGCATGACTCAAGATAGCAATTACATCATCCTCCACAAGGGTCTGATGTTTCGGCTTTACAACTTCCACAGGGCCCTGCTCCCTCCATCCAGGGCCCCCCTGTTGGGTCTAAAAAAGGTCTCAAAAAGACCTCGAAAAAACCTATTGCGCCTTGTCAATCCCCTGACCATGCCCCTCATTTCCCCCAAAATTGGGGAGAAGAACAAAGGCAATCCTTCTGCTGCTAAACCCTCCTCCAAGAAACCCAGGAAAGATCCTAAAATTTTGTTAGTCGAGTCTAACACGGAGGATGGTGTGACCCTGAGAAGATCCCACAAGTTTGCTAGCAAACCCTAGATGAAACAAATTATTGTTAGAAAGAACTATGTTACTGAGGAGGAGGAAGACTTTGAGAACGCTGAAAGTGATAAGGTGGAGGATGAGATGGAGGCTACAGAAGGCTCGGATTCCTCTAAACTGAGTAATAAGGCCCTTGACTCTGAGATAAACAAGGATGATAATAAAACCGCCTCCCCTTGTTCTAACTCTTCCCCCCCGCACATCTCTACTACTGAAGGTGGGGAGAAGGAGGAGGTGGGGCAGTGTGCGGGTTGTAATGTCATCTCCGAGGACCTGAATGGAGTGAAGAAGAAGTTGGATCATGCACTCCTCGGCTACTACAACGAGCATGTTGCATCAGGAGAAATTGGATCAGGGCGGGCTGGAAAGCGATACCATGAAGGAACTGTTTGAGTTCCTTGCTG
Source organism: Cryptomeria japonica (assembly GCF_030272615.1). Classification (NCBI taxonomy): domain Eukaryota; kingdom Viridiplantae; phylum Streptophyta; class Pinopsida; order Cupressales; family Cupressaceae; genus Cryptomeria; species Cryptomeria japonica. The sequence goes on along the minus strand of NC_081414.1, from coordinate 389,931,155 downwards.
AAGATTGGACTGGGCTCATGCTCTCACAGCACTTGGGAGCTGGAAAACATGTTTAATGGTGGAAGCTGTTCCTTTTTGTTATAGTTTTATTTTCTGGATCGATTGGATCCCTTTTAAGTTTAAGACTCTTGCTACTTTCCGCAATTAGTATACTATGAACAATATGTTGTGTATCTACTGTTTAAGGGGTTATTTGGACGAGATTGGTTTCAATCTTGGGTTATCCAATAGCTATAGGTGGTTTTTGTTTTTGATGTTTAAGGTAGGGATTGGCTGTTTGTCTGTTTGTCTGTTGTGTGTCTGTTGGTTTAGCTCTCTTTTGAGGCTTGTTGTTCTTCCGGGTCAGCCCCCCCTGTTTTGGCTGCTTTATTATCAAAAACAAGATACATAAGACCCCCTAATAGTTTCCTCGATTGATTTGCAAAAATAGCTAATGTTATTTCCATTGAATTTTCTTTGTTAGAAGGGCAGTAGTAGAGAGTTGAATTTTGGAGTTTGCCACAGAAATAAGACACCCATGGCCGAAAGAGAGGGTTCCAAAAACTTACAGTGAAATACCAACTCATTAAATTCACTAATTATTCTGTTGATCAAGAGGTTTGTGATATTTCCTTTACTAGAGAGAGACATACAAAGGAAACCTTCCAGCCTATAAAGCAAATCCTTTTGTAGATAAGATTCCATCTGCTTTGTAATTATATGTGATTGTCAAATTGGTGTGGGGCAAAGTTCGGTTCATTCCATTGTCCAAACCCAATCTTGAAAAATTTTGTTCTCATGCCAAGAATCTGCAATTTGGGTGCATTCTTATTTGATTAAGAGGTTCTATAAGAAGATGACTTCGTTATTGTCAAATAGATGTAGGCCAAATTCCGGTTCATTCCATCATCTGAATAGGCCGCATACCAATTCTTGAATATTTATGTTCTTGTGTGAGAAATTTGCAATCTGAATTGCTCTTCGATCTGCAATTCAGATCCATCCCTCCTTTAAAAAGAGTTCTATCTTTCAAAAATCCTGCAATTTGGATCCATATCTCCTTAATGAAGTATTCAATACTCTAAATCCTCCTCAATGAACTCTATACTTCCCAAAATAGATAAGATATTTCAAGCTCCATGTCAACAAATGTCACAGAGCATTTATAACCATCATCAAAAATTATAATTACTCAAAAAGGAAAAGAAAATGTAAGTCAGAATATACTTGTCTAGTCATTTGGGTTCTGAAATCCTACTGCATTCGCTGTATAGACAAACTATGTTTTCTAAGACGACTTTTTTAAAAATTTGGTTCTTGATAATAATCAAGCCCAAAAACGGTTTGGATCACACCGCAAGAAAACAAACATACTCAACTAACACTATAACTAGAAACACAATTACATTTCGATTTCTAAATATTCTCCCCATAAGAGAGTCCACTATAAACTCCAATAAGGCAGAACACACCATTGATAACCAACAAATATGAAATGCATGTAAAATACCACCATCGACCTACCTTTCATTGTATTAATATTTGCAGAAGGAATTCCATAACAGATGAAAGTTTTGTGCCGAACGCACTTTTCAGCATTAATATACCAAACCTTGCACTCTAGTATCAGAGATTAATCCCATCCTACATAGAACACAATTCCCCCACATCTACCTACTGGGTTTAATTAGTTTTGCAAGCAGCAACTAAACAAATCTGGTGAACACCAACCCAGATGTTCACTCTTTTACTCTAAATATCAAGCATCATAAGCATCAATTTTTTTTTAATGAGGATAGTCTAGAGACCTATTGCCTTCTTATAAAGAACAAATCAGTGCGATTAGATGAGAACATGAGTTTTGATCAGACTTTTGTGTAATCCAAGCTCCAACAATTTCTATCTGGCAATAAATATGGCATATAAAATTCCATTTAGAATGGAAACGAGCCATTCTGAAAAGCAAGAAAAGCTTCTGCCATATACATTTCAATAAGAACTCGGAAGAGAGGTGTAGAATGGATTACAGAGCTGGTATCCTCAATTTCATCAACAACTCCCTTAATGAATAATGTAATGCAAGAATATAAATATAGAAGAAGAACAATAGAGTTACTGGAGAAAAATTGTGTTAAAGATGATTTGAATCAGCATTTGGGGCCACTCTGTGACCCATTATCTGGATCTCTCTGGTTCTAATATATATGAACTGTGGAACTCACATTCTCAGATATAAAATGTTTTGCAAAATTGGTTTTGTTTCCAGTGATTTAAATTATCAAATTAGTAGAACAAAAAGTACATAAGATTCAACTCATAGCTCAATGCATACAACTTCAAGTATGTAAACTTCAAATATTAAAATGGCCAAATGCCCGTAAACTGAAACAGGAACGTTTCTTTACATTGACAAAGATATCAACAAACTTAGTTTTCCCAGTTGCAATATTAAACCATAGATATACAATATAAATTTGACTATACATGTTTCTGGCTTATGATCTTCACTGAACACTTTTGCCTTTACTACCATACAATCTGAAGAGATGATATGCAGATAATCCAGAAACAGTTATCAGACATAGACTCACAAGAAAGGCAGTGACAAGCCCCTCTCCAACTTGGGTACAGAACTTGCCAAACAAATCGCAGACTTGGATCCACTGAAACTCTTTTTGGCCCCTTTTTGACAGGTATGCAGACTCAGCAGCAGCTGCTGCTGCTGCAAGAGACATGTAGGCTATTGTCTGGAACCAGCACAACAAGGTTAGAATCTCTCGTTTATAATAAGTTTAAAATATAAGAATCAATGCAATCTGCAAGCTAGTAATTTGCAACCCTTTGAACAGATGAGGAGATTACATACATTCTAAGCCAAATATGTTAGAACTTATTTTGAGATGAAGCTTAACTGGGAAGTGTCCTAAGAAAGGGAAAATCTGACAGCAAGCCTTCTTCCGTATGTTTAAGAAATATGTTAGAAATCATTTTGAAATGAAGCTGAACTGAAAGGCATTTTTTAGAAAGGAAAAATATGACAGGAATTCTTCTTCCAATATTTGACAGGTGCAAGTTTGTGAATGCTGCTTTACGTTTTGGGGTAAATAAACTATAAAGCTTTCTTGCGTCTAGTCAAACATTGCCTGTTATTTTAGAGGCAAGTATGGAAACCACAAGAAGCGTTGAGATCTCAAACACTTTCTCCCCGTAACCAGGCACAAGAAGTAGAAACACTTAAAATATAGAGAACAAAGTTCGTCTTTAAAGGGTAGATCTCTGACGTAACAGAAACAAAGTTCAAACACACTGAAGGTTGAGCTGAAAGCATATCAAAGCTAAGAACATAAGAAAAAGGCTTTTGAAAAAAATTGTGGAGAAGATTTTGCAGATCACACTCCCTGATGATCTATCAAGATGAAAGAGATGTTAAGATTGCAGATGTAGCTCAATATAAAAAACCAAAATATTGCCCTCTTTAAAAACTGGAAAATATTTTTTTCTCGTATCAAAGCTATTTACAATCTATTGTCTTGGAGCAATAAATGATACATCATGCAAAAACCCATTGTTTATTTGTAGGCAAATCTTATTAGCATGCAATGCTTGGCAAAGGCTGAAAATTACAGAGGCTGAAGATACTGAAGATCATGACGTGCTGTTCATCTACAGCAAAAAGAAAAACGAAGGGCTTTCATGGCTAGTGGGTATTTTGGGTAATCCAAACAGTTCTAATGTGTTGAGTTTATTACAAAACCTGTAGCCCTAAGCTCCCTCGGGCCACAGCTAAATGTTTAAGCAAATATTGATCAATAAAACTTTCTTAAAAATTTGGCCCATTTTAAACTTATTACGAACCCTTAACTGGACCAAAACCATAAATTCCAAGTCAGAAACTCATTTCATTATGCTTCTCCAAGGCAGCCATGGCTGGGTGAACACTAAACTGTAACGAATCAGTCAAGAAATAAAGATAACAAAAAACAAAATAAAAAATCAAGAATTTGGGAAATCTTTACCTGGTCAAAACCAAAAATCAGCCATGCTAGAGGCTTGTTGATCAAAGGAATTCCAATGTACATACTTATAACACATCTGAGCCCTTGAACGAAAGAATAGGCCGCCACAATTCCGTTGATAGTAACAAGAAACCTGCAGAAAATATACCTCACATCAGATGCCCCAATAATGATAAACCCATCTCAGAACTGTTCTTCATAACCATCCCCCATGCATGCATTCGACACCAGATTTTGATGTTAGATAAAACTTATAAACCAAAAGAAAGAAAGAAAAATGGGAGATGGCAACATATAAAACTTACAGAAGAGCTTTCATGTCGGTGAACTTGGCCCTTTTGTTAATGGAAAAAATACTTCGAGTTTGTGTATCAGTTGCCACACGCTCTGCAGAAAGAATGGCCAAAGCCACCATTACAAATCTCAAAACTACTTCCCCTGTCTTCAGTCTCCTCTCCATCCTCACCTTCCTCTCAAACTCTGTCGTTCCTCCCATTGTGTTACAGTTATTTTCAACCTTGCTTTACCACCCAGAACATACACTACTCTCGTTCAGACAAGGAAGATCAAATCTATAAGATAGACGTGCAATATAAAACAGATAGTGGGGTTGTTGATAACACTGAGTAGTGGTATTAATTATAGCAGAAGTGAACCTGTCTTCTTCTCACGAGAATGAGGAGAAGGTAACCGACTTGCCTACTCATGCAATCTCCTTGATTACAATCTTTGAAAGTGAAAATATTCCCTCTTCAACAATAAAATTTCTTTCGCATAACATTATTTGTGTCAAAGTAGTATTGCATAGATTTTTGATTGGATCATCTTCATGAGCACAACTATGGTTTTGTTCCTATAACTAGGGATCTAATCTAGTTCATAGATTTAGTACATATTTATATATTTAATTTTTATTAATTTTTAAATTATTATTTTCTTTCTTCATGTTGAAATTCTTAATATGTTCATTTCTAGTTTGCACATGGTCGAGATGATTATTCTTTTGTGTCGACCCATGTATTGATATTAATTCAACAATTAGATAAAATTAAAGATAATAGTATGCCATAGATGCTTGTGTGGAATGCAAATGCTCTAATAAGATGCTTTTGATTACGTATAAATGTAGGAAGAGAATAACTCCAAAATGAGATTTAGCTTGTAATGATCGAATCAAACGTTTTGATCTAGGTGACCTAAAATGAACTAAGGTTAGTATTTGAGTACAACACAAAGGGCCGAAGATAATGCTTTTATGCCTTGAGTCAACACACAATGGTCACAAGGAGAGGTAAAGTGTACCCCAAATTAAGATTTTAACTTTAAAAGCAAAGAGGTCATTTTCACAAGTGTAGAAGTGATTTAGTCGCATTCACAACTACATATCTAATCTAGGGTTGGAAAGGGGTAAAACAAAATGTTTGGATTAATCCTTGGTAATGAGTATAGATGGAAATGGAGAAGATATTATTCGTATGGCCATTATTTGATAAAAAAAAATGCACCATTTATATGGTTGTTACTACATAAAGTCACTATAATTGAAATGGACCAAACACATAAGGGAAAATTATAGGAGTATATAATATTCTTCTTCACATTTTTCTCCCACTTTGATGTGCATTTGAACTATGATGAGAATACATTTCAAAGGAAAAGTAGACATAGTCCACAAAAAGTAAATGCACAAACACCCATAAAAAGGGTATAGAAATGGAAGTAGAGTCCACCTTGGTACTTGTTCTCTTGAAATAAGTGATGCATATTGAAAAATATGTATGAAATGTAAATGCAATTGACGAGTAACATGATATAGGTAGTTAAAACAATAAGGTGAACTGTCCATATTCAAAGGAAAGAAAAGAAAAAGAAAGGTAGTGTTTTAAATATCACACTTGAAACTTCATAAGGTGAATATATAGTGTAGTGGGGCACCTAAAGCGATGTGATAGTTTTTTTGGATAGCTTTGAATCATGTGGAATTTCTATGACCAATGTTAAGAGAAATGTTAGTGACCTTATATGTCCCCTCCAATTAGTTGCATACAAAGGATGCAAAGAGGTTGGAGGAGAATGTGTGGACCGTGTATGTATGATAGGCAAGGATATACCCTGCATGGTGCCTTCAATGCAGCAAGGAATATGGTCTTGAAATGTGGGATACACATGCATCATGTAAAATCATGCAAGGGTGAGATATTATCATGACATTGTATATACCTAAAAAATATAGTGTGTAAGATAGAACCATGCTAAGCATAACATGAATAAACTGGATTCTAGTGTAAACTTGTAGAAGATAAGTAAATAGACATAGATAATATGGTAAGCATGAAAAAAGATAGCTAAATGTAATACATATGCAATCCAAATGGTAAGCGTACTTATGTGAAGCATAGAAATTATTGTGTAACCATGAACAAATGTTAGATATCCCCTTGCTAAACTTGTTAGAAAAAAAGAACAATCCTTGTGAAACATAAGAATCCTACTTTGGTGGGAACTCAGTAGCCATTAAAGACCCTATATTCATCATAGAAAAGGTCACATCGATAAAGTGTGTGTGATTAAGAATAATAATCATAATAATTGGCATTGCATGGAAAAATATGGAAGTATATCATCAATGTAATAGAATAGAGGCCACTAGACCAAAAGATACGCCCCCAAGTGGGAGACATCCTCAAAGGATTCATTAATAAGCTAAGCATGTATCTCCTTCAATCATGAAATCTTAATCAATACCCTTTTTTAATTTCTAGCTCTATATTTTGAATTTTTAATACCCCTTTCTAGTACATAATTCCTATTAAAATATCCCCTCTTTTAACCATATATCTCAAGTACCTACTTTTTAATGACATTTTTAATAGCCATCCTATGTTCACTAGACATTTTATTTCTACCACTCTAACACCCATTTCAAAATGAGATGCCTTGAACCAATTTTTATAGAATATTATGAAAATAAATACATTATAGTATTTGTACACTATAATAATTTTACATTGATCCTTAATGAAAGACATAAATGAAAAATTGAAAGATAACTATTTGATTTGAATATGCAATCATTCTTGACTTCCTTGACATGTTTGGATTGAGAAAATATATTATTTGTGTAGGGTAAACCATAAGAAACTAGTAGAATTAACCCATCTCATATTCAACCACCAAACTATAAAATTATTCGTTAGTGTTATCATGTTGCAACATTTTAAATAAGGAATGCATTAACCTCTATAAAAAGTTATTTAAGAAAGCTAAAAAACTATCATTTTTTTCTAATCATTACCAACTTAGATATTGATTTGATGTATGAGATCCTCTAAGTAGATGCCCACAGGGAGAGTTGATGCTAGAGTAGACTCATGTATAGGCTCAATCTCTTCAATTCATGCAACCTTTATCTATTGCATTCCCTCCCTTTAGCAATACTACTTGCATGTTAATTTTCACTTAATCCACACCATACAATACCTAAGCACCTATGTACAACATTGTCATACATATGTTCATAGTCCCTACACAACATGACTACTCATGTGCATATTAGAACCTTGCATAGGACCACACATGTCAACTTTACACAAGACTATATGAGTACAAAATGTTGTGCATTCACATACATAGGAGATGGCACCACATATATTGAACACAAACTTGCACCCATACAGCATGGTTATGCTAAAAAACTAGCAATATTTAGGTTTTACTCTTGCCATCACCTACTCCACATGATAGAGTGCACCATATGTGTGTAACACATGTTAACATATTATGAATGCCTAGTTAGAGGCCCACTCGTATAGATAGCTATAGTACACAAGATATATTTCGACTACATAAATGTTATTGTACACTTCTCCTCCCTATTTAAATAATAGTTGATATTTAATTCTTCCCCATCTTTGAAATGTGTATTTATAATTTAGCTTTGGGGTTTCATTTACATCTTGTTAACTTGTAAATTATTAGCTAGTTTATAGGTTTACCACTTAATCCACTTGGAAATCAAACAGTTGATATCATAACTTAGTTTTTTTATTCCCATGCTCATTTATACATGCTCACAAGCTTTAAATAAGGATCAAGCACTTGGTTCAAAATATAAACGCTCTTTCAAACATAAAAAAATAACTATAATGGTGGGCATTAACATGCACCTAGGGTTCAGTAGATGTTAAACACTTTAACATGACCAATACATCCTTAGAAACACAATCTCATGAAATATTTATATAGTATTATAACTTCATGACTTGACTTGCACCAACACCATCAAGCCATCACGTAGTATCACTAGATTCAATAGATTGAAAATACTTCTCCTTCAACGAGTTCATAAATATTGAGAAAATCTCCTTTGTAGTGCTAAAGATGTTTGTTGTAGTGCATCAATGGTGTTAAGTTCTTAATGTGTAGCGTGACATAAAATTTAGATTCAATACACAATGGTCACAAGGAGTGCTAAAGCTTTCCCTATATTAAGACTTGAATTTTAAAATTAAGGACGTAATTTATGTGAGTGTTTCATAATTGCATATCTAATGTAAAGTGGGAAAGGGTTAAAATAAGGACCAATATTAGTACTTGGGAATGAGTTTGGATAGGAGTAGATAAGGCTCGGTATTAGTTAAAAACATACCATTTGAATGCTTGTTATTACATATAGGTCACTCTAATGAAATTGGACCAAAAACATAAAGGAGAAGCACACGAGTATGCAATTTTTACCATTACAATTGTATACCCTTGGTCCTAATTTTTAAATATGAACCAATTTTTTTTGTCTAATATTATATGAGCTTATTGGTTCACAAAAAGCAATTTTGATTATAATGAATGACCTACTTATCATTCATTACACGAGTGATTCTTGCAAGTTGAATAATATTTGATCTTTACTAGGCATTAATTAGATAAATCCCGCCCAAATTATGTCATACACACTTTCATGTGCAAAAGTTAGCATTTCAAAACAAGGTGGCATGTTTGGCCATGTATCAATACCTTGGAGAGTGTGTAAGAGCATCTTAACTCATTATGATGGGAGTTACATTAGAATCTTGACCAATATTATAACACGTTTAAATAATTTTCATGGATCGTCTTTGAATGGGTTGTATGAAAATAAATTGGAGCACCCAAGTTTGGGTGGTCAAATATTATTGTTCATGATATATAACAACATAGGAGATTTATGGTAAAAATAGCTTAGAAGACCAAGACAAAGGGGGAATTGGGATTTGTGCCTTGACCATTTGGGTGATATACATCTCTTGGCCTTGTTAATGGTTTTTCAAAATCATGTGATGATTTCTAGTTTGTTCTTCTTCTATAAATCAATGTTTGGAGGTAGATCATACAATAGTTATTTTGCAAGTTAGGTGAGTATTGTTATGCTACCAAAATTTACAAGGGTTGATTAATGTAATGTTGCAACTATTTTTAAGATTAATACAAGTTTGGGGTTGGATGATGCAAAAAAAAATTTGCAGGTTATGTGAGTTCATTATCTTGTCCATATCATTGTTTCTTATGAGAGATGATAATAAAATAGAGATCCAATCTTGTACTAATATTTACAATAGGTACATCGACACATCAACTATTTTCAAGATGATGATTAGTTGATTTGTTGATGTAACTGTTTTCAAATTCTAATGTTAGTACAAGCTTGGATCTCTATCTTACCATCATCTCTCTTAAGAAATAATGCTCTCAAGTTTAATTTTAGGATATCTAAACTAACATTCGCCTCTTCCAATCACATGTTACTCCTAATTTCTATGTCAGGTTGAAACTTGGGGGCCTTACCTTATGAAATCTAATGGAAAACAAATTGAAAGAGAGTTAATATTCATGTTATGCAAACGTATTGCTAAAATATTAGTTTCATAAGACACTATTCTCACGAATTTGGTACCACACCTTATTGCTATGATATTTCAGTGGTAACTATGATACATAAGTTTAGATAAATGCTTCAAAAAAAATGTTTAGATACCCATATCGAACTTTCAAATCCTCTATTCATTTGGCATGACATGGCATCTACTTTGATTAGTACACCAAGGCTTTTTCTTTGCTAGGCCTTGTAGGCATTGACATGGACAAACCTCTTTTACATAACTTTTTAATTGATTCACATATCTTTCTACAAGGAGGATAAATGGAGTATAAGACATTATACTTATAAAACCTACCTATAGTCTAAATGGCCAGAGCCACGTGGACCTCTTTCATCAAAGCTTCAACACTCCTTCAATACGATGGGGTCATCTAACCTACATGCCACACTTAGCTCAAATTGTCTTATAGTTTAGGGGTCCCTTTGGCACAATTTTGAGTTTGTTCAAACCTCCTCTATGTAGAATTTGATCACCAAATTTCTCAAGTGCATCATATTGTCAAATTTGTTCAATGGAGTTTGAAAAAGATGACCATTATGTTCCTACATGAGCTTACTTTGAGATTAGAGGACGATTCTTTTACCTCTTCAAAGCCTCATTTAACTGTCTTCGGATTTTCATGGCAAAGATACTTAACTCTTTTTTTGAGAGAGATGTTTGATCTTCACCAATGCTAGCCAAAGACTTTGCTTTTCAAAATGATCTACGTGAAGATTGCTCATTTCATTCCTTGTGTTGCTTCTTCAGTCAAAGCACACTTTTTATTTTTGTTCTCGTTTAGATTTGTTTGTTGTGTTTGCACTCCCTATTCCTTATTTTTCATTGCACTTATATAATCCAATAGATCGATTTTTACTCTTTTGCAGACATTAATATCATTATTAGCACAAAGCGAGAATAGATAAAAATTAACTCCATGTAAGTAGCTAAAATGATCCTTAGTCTATTGGAGAAGCTCAATGGCTAACAAATGACTAGTACCACAAATCACAAATTAAAAGAAAATGAGGCTGAATTTATACACTTGATGAATTGATTAGTATATAAGGCCCCAAAACCTTAACTCTTTAACTTAAAAAAGTCAATTATTTGTACACCTAACAGTGTCATGTGCTAATGTAAAAAACTTAATTGATCAATAAGTCTTTGATGTGAGTGACCCTACACCATAAGCAATCAAAACGAAATCCTACCTTCAACAATTTTGACGAACATTTCAATCTAAGACTCAGGCTTCTATATCAAATAACAAAACAACCAATCCTTATAAGAAAAAAACTTATTTAAAAAAAAAAAAGAATATACATGATCTTGCAGGTTTTGATTTGAAAAAAACAATGCATTTACACTCTTTTCTGTATGATATGCGTTTATGTTGGAGTGTCAGTGGTGTGGACAGGATTGGAGTTGATGGTTTATGCTGATCTGTGTGTCTTGTAGCTGAATATCTGTAATCTCATAATTGCTGCTCCATTCAATACAAAAAACAACAATGCGTTTAATGCATTCAGATAGTGAATGATGCCTGCAATTGTTTGTGACATTAATGCCCGTATTTAAGTAAGTATAGAATGGAAGTTACCAAATATTCCCTAAAATAACATTTAAAGGCTAGCCAGGTGTAAACGTGAAAGGTGGGTGGTGAGGTCCACCGGATCATGGAATAAGTTGAAAGGTAACTTCATTAAAAATTTCAGTCATCATCAAAGTTATTATTATGAAGAATATCATTAAAGATTGTATAGATGTGAAAGGGAAATGAAATGATCCTTTAAATATCTATGGGTGTTAATGAATCAATTAAAGATTGTATGGATGTGAAATGGAAATGAAATGAATTTAATGAATAAATCAATTAAATATAATTTCAACTAGCATATCTATTTTTAGAGAAAATATTTTTTCATTATTGTATTTAAAAATTTATCATATTATTATATTGTAATTAATATTAAATTATTATTAATATTATAATTAATATTAAATTGTTTTTGATTAAGGGAAAAGTAGGTTTTGAAGGGGCCCCGAAACCCTTTACAAGCAGAACTTAGACAACAAAGTTACGAGAAACAGAAAAGAACAAAACCACAAAAAAACCAGCGGAAAATCGAAGAAAACCCAAAAAAGCCCCATAAAGCCAGCAGGCCTTCTAGCATTCAGATTTTTTCCAGGGCTTTAGCTAGGGTGTTGCTGATTTCATACAGCTCTTTGATGTTGTCTTTGAAGTTAGGGGGATCCTTTGCTGAAGCAGCCACAACTTTCTTGACACTGGCCCTGGTTCTCTTCACTGTACCGCCCACCGGAGTAGCATCACCACTTCCAGTCTGGATGGTCTCTTCCTCTAGGTCAAGATCCACGACCGGTTTTGGAGTGCAGGTATGATCAACGACCTTGGCGATGTCCTCCAGGTTTTTAGTGACAACAGAGAGGATACTTGGGATAACTCCCATCAGATTTTTCATCGCTTCTTTTCCCTCTTCCAACGATTTTACCTTATTCTCCATTTCCTGCTTCCAATTAATCTGCTCTCTATTTTCATCCTCCCTCTTTTCATCCATTTTTATCCCTTTCTTATCCAGGTTTTTTAGGGTCTCGTAGGTCCATCTATCGAAATCCATTCTAGCCTCATAGAGCTTCTTGAGGTTATCCAGGATAAGCCCTTTACCAGCACTTTCCTTGTCCTCGCTATCCCTTTCCTCAATCAGGTCCTTCTCAGAGTCTTTGTTCATTTCCTTCTCAGAATTCACATCGGTTTCCTCGTTGTCCTTGGGATCCGCTTCTTCCATCAGATGGTTGTTGTCCTTACTAGGGCAATCGCTGAGGGTAGGGCTTTCTTGACCAAGCTCATTATCCCCGCTTTCTTCCTCGTTACCTAGCTCCTCGTCTTTCGAGCTGTCTTCACTGTTGGAGTCGTCTGTCTCCATTCCGCTGCTTTCCTTCACAATGTCCTTTGTTTCCAACCCGGGGACGCTTTTCCTTTTTTTGTTGGAGGACGCCTTCTCCTTGCTAGTTTCTCCCTCTTCCATCTTTCTCTTGCCCGGAAAGGCGGAAATCCTCTTATTTTCCAGCAGGGCGAGGGATTTGCAATACTCATAGATGAGCAACAGAAGCCCGCAATGGAGAATCGGGATGGAAGGGTTATTCCTATGTTTGTTGAGGGGCTTGGAGAGGGACCAAAAAAGGTAGTAGGGCAGGGATACCTTTTTGTCGTGTCTAAAATGGTTTAAGAGCACGAAGTGGCAGGTGTGGGCCCTGGAGAAACAACCTTCAACCGTGATGTACTCCATAATTGCGTTCAAAACCCAGCCCCACAACTTCTTGATGTTTGCAGCTTTGTAGTAGCCCCCAGTAGCCTTGCCAATTTTGGCCCTCTCTTTCTCTTTTCGCAGGAACAGGTTAACCACGTTGTTGGAGACTTTAAGGTCTCGAAAGAAATTATGCCCAATGTGGGGCATTCCGATCACAATGGAAATGAGCCCAACGTCCAGCTTAAACTTAACTCCATAAAGTTTAAAAGAGCCATTAGACCAGTTTTTGGAAATCTTGGAAATGGCTAAGTTAACCCTACCTTTGTCATAGTCCTCAAGTTTCTCCATGAAGTTGGTAAGAGATCCCTTCTCCAATTTCGCCCATACTTTTGGCATCGCATTCCAGGTCAACGTATTGTCTGGTTCTTCCCACCTTAGGTCTCCTCCCATCTTCGGATACGGGCTATCTGCTCTATTTCTCTGCAAATAATAACCTTCTTTCCCGATGTTGCTCAAGTTTTCGAACTAAGTAACCCACAAAGCGTGCGACAATTTATTAGAGATAATAGGAGATCTGCCACAGCGCCAGGTAATGATGGCCTTTCTAGCAAGGCATAAATGATGCTTTTTACTCATCATGATTAAATTGTCCTTCTCTCCCCGTGTAACGGTCCTTTCTAATGAACTCTTTGATATTTAAATTGAGATCCTCCTCGTGCCAAATCATTTGGGAGTCAGAGTTAACTCCAGTATTCGCTAAGCAATCCGCAACACTGTTTTTCTCTCTAAAGGCATATTGAATAATAATTTCTTTGAAACTGGCAATGATCTCCCTAGCTTTCATGATGATATTTTCAATAGACCAGGAAGGCTCCGTTTCCCCCTTTAGGCATTTTATAATATTAAGTGAATCTCCCTCAAGCCATATTTTATCATAATTTAGATTTTTGGCTATAATTAAGGTATTCAAGGCGGCAGAGGCTTTAGCAAAATGGCTAGTTTGATTCCCCAGAGGACCAGCCACCGCCTTAAGACAACTTTCAGCAAAATTCCTGACAATGCCCCCATATCTGGCTTTACTCGGATTCCCTTTAGAGGCCCCATCAAAGTTAGCCTTAATCCATCCCTGCGGGGGAAAACACCAAACTAGACCTTCTCTTCCAGTCTCCTTGCTAGTAGTAGTGGTAGAAAGGTTCCACCTGTCTTTAAAATCATCTTTGGCAGCAGGTACCTGATCAGTTCAGTAGAGGCATTCAAAAATACTCCTAAAGATTTTATCTGCAACCACCTCCGGAATAGCCTTTTTATCCCTAAAAATCCTGTTGTTGCACTCTTTCCAGATATTCCAGATAACAATCGGAAGAGTAAGTTTCCAAGTCTCCACAATTTTAGGATTAGAATTAGGGCAATGCCATTGAAGCCAGGTGTCACCAAGAGAGTTCGGGAAGACCCAGCTCAGGTTCCACCTGGTAAGGATGATTTTCCAGATATCCTAGCTAAAAGTGCATTGATTGAGATTATGGCAAGTTGTCTCTTCTTCCCATATTTTGGATGAAAATCCAGAAGAAGATTAATATTAAATTGTTATCAAGATATGAATATATTATTATGTTTAAATTTATTATTATTATATTTTTATTTTATATTCATTTTTATTTTTATCCTTGAGAAAAAGGTGGACTTTATGTAGGGACACTTTCAATCCTCAATAATTAATAATATTAGATTGAGATAATTACAAAATTAGCTAATTGCGTGATGGAGATAGACAAATTGATTGGCAATTAAGAGGTGGAAGTGAATATATAACTAGTATACTTATATTCTAAAAAAATATACATAAAATAATGCCGAAAGATATCACATTATTGTCTTGCACATTTATTAGTTGTCAAGAAGGACATGGAGCTAATAGCCGCACTCTTTCACTCTCATTAAAGATGTAACGGTTTCATATACTTATAGACAAGTGGCAATGATTCTATTTTATTTATAGTAATAAAATAATATTTATAGACAAACATGCATGCATTTACCTGTCATATACACGTCAAGTTTATTCAAAATCATTTTTTTGTTTACGGATATTTGTTTGTCATTATGGATGCCTCTCAGCATAAATGTCACATAATTGTCTTGCATGTTTATTAGTTGTCAAGAAGGACATGGAAATTATGTTGCACTCTTTCACTCTCATTAAAGATGTAACAGTTTCATATACTTAGAGACAAGTAGCAATGATTCTATTTTATTCATAGTAATAAAATAATACTTATAGAGAAACATGCATGCATTTACCTGTCATCTACACGTCAAATTTATTCAAAAACAAAATCATTTTTTTGTTTACGGATATTTGTATGTCATTGTAGATGCCTCCCGGCATAATTAACATTAAAAATTAGTTTATTGAATACATGAGAGGACAAAATAAATAAACTTAAATTAAAAAATAATAAAATATTTATTGTTTTTCAAGCATTTAAGTGTCACAAACACATCAAATTAAATGCTTGTAGTTTTTGTTGACGAACGTTTTTGCATCCATATGTGAGTATAGTACAGGTTCAACATAATTCTACGTAAATATATTTTAGCTATAGGAGTTGAGTTTGATAATATACTGATATTTTAGATATAAAAGTTGGATTTAACACTAGTATATCTATATTTTAAAAATATAGGTAAATTATGCCAAGAGATATCTTATAATAGAAGGGAATCTAATGATTGCAACAATATTAGTAGTATACAAGAGTTTCAAAAATATGGATAATAATTTTATTGGTTGTTCTCTTTTAAATATTATGGCACTCTTCCACTATCATTTGAATGTAACAGTTTCATATAGTTGGATACAAATGGTGAGGATTCTATTTTATTTGGAGTAATAAAATAACACCTCCACAAAAACCAAAAGATGACACATTTCATGTATTTACCCATCATTTGCATGTCAAATTGTTTCAAAATTGAATTTTTATTTACGGACATTTTGATGTCATTGTAGATGCCTCTCGGCATAAATATAATTGAACATGTATTATAATATATATATGATGGTTTGGGTTGCATATATTGTAATGAGAACTTTGACTAATAATGTATTGTGACAAAGACATGAATTAAAATTTGAGATTGGAAGTTCAATTCAAGAACACATGAAATTACCCCATTGGGGTGCTATTGTTGAATGTTTAAATGGGGACGAGATACCCCATTTGTAACCTCACTAATTCATAGATCTAGGTCAAAAGTGGTTACCCCTCTTCTTTTTTTAAATATGACACATGAAACTAATATTTGAGAAGATGAGAATTTGGAATATAAACATGAGAGCAATCTTGTTAAGGGACACAATCTTATTGTGATTTATGTAATTTTGTCCTGAGTTGTATTTGTTTTTTGGTACTTATAACAACCATTTGATTGAGGATACCTATATTATGAAAAACTATGTGCTCCTACATAGAACCGCAAGAGTTGCTATACAAGTATTAAAGTTCACAACTTCCTTGCTTATGCATTAGCCAATTCTCATAGAGGTGAAGCATTGGGCCTTCCCAAGAGGTCACCCATCCCAATACTACTCCAACTCAAGTGTGCTTAACCATGGAGTTTCCTCCAAGGCTAAACCCACTTAGCTTGCAACCCCATTTGCAAATCCTTTAGCAAGTGTTGTACCTTATGAACCATTCATTATAGAGCCCCTTTAGCTCATCATTTGATAAGTAGGAGATATTTTCCACATCAAGTCAAATTATGATATTGCTATTAAGATTTAACCGTGTAATTTTTGAGTCAAACTTAATGGCTTTGTGAAGAGAAAAAAGTGAAATTTTGTGTTCCTATTGTGATTTTACAAATTTGATCGAATAAGAAGAAAGCTTTGGCTTCCAGAGTTTGTTTTGGATTCATTTGTGGTTTATGGTGAGAGTGTTCTTATGTTATTCTTGTTATAAATTCTTATTTTGCTCAAGTAAAGGTGTTGTTGAGAGAATGTTGTTAAATAGTAGAGGCAATTATTAATTTGTGAACTTTGTGTCATAGTTTAACTCTTGTTAATAGAATTAGGAATTGGTGAGTGTGATATCATTTTGAAGACTTTGTGATTCATATTGGTATTTTCAAGATAAGTTATCTGAAATATAGTAAGGTAGCACCTTGAAGACTTTGTGCTCTATTGTGCCATCTTGGAAAAAGAAATCATAACTTGAAGACTTTGAGCTTCATATTATCATTTTAGAAAAAATATTATCAAAAGTTGTAATTAGGAGTCAAATTAAAGACTTTGTGCTTTGCTTTGATTTTCTTAATTAACACATTGGGTTATAGAAGTATTTGTAAAAAGGTTGATAGGACAACACTGAGTTTTAAGACTTTGAGCTTAAGCACTCTTTCCCATCCTGGAGAAGCAATGAAGGACTTTGGGCCTTTATAGAAACTTTGCTTCTTTTCTTATCCATATTTTAATCATCCTTGCATTCTAAGTTAATTTGTGGCAATGAAATTGTAAAACTTATTGCTACTCTATATTGTAATATTTTTCATAAAAAAAGAGGAGAGAATAACATCTATCCTGAAAAAGAGGATAGGATGATGCACCGTCCAAGTTAGATTAGAAGTTGAAACTTGTATCTTGTTTTTTTTGTATCAAGCATCATATAAACAACAGTTACACAATTTGAGAGTTTGGGCTGGATACCTTGCAACCAACTAAAGAGTTAACACATAAGATGCAAGAGGTATATCAGATAGGAGCTTGAGCCATAATATACAATCATTTACATAGGAGCTGAATTACAAAATTACACAAAATGATAGACATGTCAAAAAGCATCACGGAGTATACAACTAACTGAAAACAAAGGAGGAAACAGGGTCCTTGTTGTCGCCCATAGGGGGGAGCCATGCAGTCCAGCCTAGCTCTCCCTCACACTAGACCAGCACATTTCCTTCAGCAAACTGATCTCTGTAGGGGTGGGAGGGTAGTCCTTCCAACTCCAGCTCGATGAAGTCTTCTCTTTGTTGTCGTGCTTCCATCTCTTGCATGAACCTCATCAGCCCTTGTTCAAAATGAGTCTTATTGCTTCCCATTCGATCCCAAGTGAAGCCATGTGAGAGCTCTCTTATGAAAACTAGAGTAGACCCATTCTTTAGCCACTTGTCAAATTTGTCTTCCTCCAATCTTAGTACTATTGTGACCTGCATAGCAACAATGTAGCAGATGAGTCTCGTAAGAGACTCAATGAGGTTCCTACTCTTTCCATTAAACACATCATCATTCCTAAATTTCCAAATGATCCACATAATTTCCAAAGAGAGAGCAAACCAGAAAAGATTAGCATGTTTCTTGCCACCTCTAATATAACCAAATACCATCTCTTCAATAGTAAAACAATTGCTATTAAGTGAGATACCAAACAGATTCCAGACCTCTTTAGCAAAATGACAAAAAAAAAAAAAGTGGTGTACAGATTCAGGGATATGGCAAAGTTTACACAGTAGGGGGTCTCCGTCGTTGTCCTTAAGTGGCAGTTTATGGAGCAGGAGTCTCCAAGCAAAAAATTTCTTCTTTGGTTCAGTCGAATTAGACCAAAATTTTGAGAGGGTAGAATGACATTGTTTGGAGTCCCAGGAAAGGTTCCAGGTGCAGTTAAGGTGGTCAAGGATATCCACAGAATTAGAAAGGGCAAAGTAGATCATTGTGACCTTGGTTAGCAAAAGGGGAGACCCATCTTACCAGCAGAGGGAGGCTAAAGGGGAGGGGGAGGAGGGGTTAGGAGAGGGAAGGATGGGAGCAAGTGTAGACTTAAGGATGGTATAGGTTCTGGCCTGGGAGAAGGGGAGGTGGAATTTAGAGCTGAGAGTTTCCCAAGAGGCCAGAGTGCCATCTTCCAGAATGTGTTCAAATGTGACCAATCCTTGGTTGTGCCATTTCAGGGCAGAGCATCCTTGAAGACAGGCTAGTTATTTCCCATTGTGCAGAACATTCCACCATATAGACCTTTCCAGGTTGAGAGAGCCTTTTTTTGTCTATTATGTCTTTATTGCTAATGTATTGTCTAACATGGTTCTGGGCTTTCCATATAGACTTGAAGGCTTATGACCTCGCGGGGGAGACCTCAAAATTCCCAGCAATCAGATCTCCCATGGGTAGGTTCTTCCATTTTTTTGTTGATTTTAGGGTGGAGCTTTGAATATTGTTTCTAACAAGCACTTTCCAGGGTTCGTTACCATCAATGGCTCTACAAATCCATTTGGCAGCCAAGGAAGTTCCTTGAAGTTTGAGGTCTTTGAGGTCCATACCTCCCTAAGTCTTAGATCTGATACACCAATCCCATTTAACAACGTGTTGCTTCTTTTTGCTTTTTCCATCTAACCAGAGGAAGTTCCTTATTTGTTTCTAAATGTAGTTGAACTGATAATTGCTGAATAACCAGGCTGAGGAGCAGTATATGTTATATGAAGATAGTAGTTTCTGACAAACCTGAAAATGACCTGCTAATGACAGGAAGTTTCGGTTCCATTTAGTGAGTTCCTTATCAACTTTATTTCTGAACCATTCCCACATTTCTTTCAAGTTCGGGGAGACAGAGAAAGGGATTCCCAGGTATCTAATGATGGTATCTAGGCCTCCCCACTTTAGATAAAACTTAGATAGCCAGATGGGAGGGGCATCAGTCCAACCTAATAGGGTAGATTTGTGAAAGGCAATTCTACTACCTGATGCTTTGTAGAAGATCTCAATATTGTGAAGAAGATGTGTTAAATTATCCTCCTCTAGGAAGAAGAGGATAGCTGTGTCATCCGCAAACTGTATATTAACGACTTCTTCTTTGTTAGGGAGTGTAATTCCTTTAACCCTAGGGGATAAGCTGAAGTCCTTTAGTGTGTAGTGCATAGCATCTGCAACCAGGACAAGCAGGGTCGGGGCAAGAGGACACCCCTGTCTAATTGATCTGGAGAGAGTGATGTTGTCAAATTTTAATCCGTTTACTTCCACAACTGCATTGGCATCACTAAGTAGTGTCTGGACAATCTTGCAGAAGGAGTCCGGGAAACCCAGACTAGCTAGCATCTGAATTATGAATCCCCATTCTATCCTATCATATGCCTTCTCGAAGTCTATTAGTAGCATAGCCCCATTCTAATCGGAGACCTTAGCCCATTCAAGAGATTCTCAGTAGGTCACCAAGTTCTCAAGGATGAACCTACCTTTAACAAATCTCATTTGGGTAGGACTAATAATCTTTGGTAGTATTCTGATTAGCCTGTTTGCTACTACTTTGGCCAATATTTTATAAGATACATTTAGTAGCGTGATAGGCCTCTAGTTCTTAACAAGGGTCTTGTCTCCCTCCTTGGGAATGAGCTTGATAAGCCCTTGGTTGATCTCTTTGCCTAGGGTTCCTCTGGATATAGCCTCAAAATATAGGACATGGAGGTCATCTACAATCCATTTAATGTTTTTCTTATAGAATTCCACTGGGAATCCATCTGGTCCAGGGGATCTGTCATTGCCCATAGAGGAGATAGCCATGGCTATTTCCTCTCTTGAGATAGAACACCCCACAACCTCAAAGTCCTCCTCATTAAGCTTTGTGGGGTCAATTGCTTAATGAGGTCTCTAGCATGTCTGTGGTCATCATTTACCTCTTCTGAGGTAAAAAGCTTCTGATAATAGAGGGAGAAGCATTGTAGGATCTCCTGGGAGTCAGTGATGTGAGTGTTATTGTCCCATATAGCATTGATGTTCTCCTTAGCTTCCTTAACTTTGAGCATATGGAAAAATAATTTGGATCCCTTGTCCCCCGAGTCCAACCAATTTAGTTTGGACCTAGTTTTTAGCCCTTTAATTTTTTGGTTCTGAAACTTCCTGAGGTGATCTTTGATTGCCATCAAAGTGCAAGTGAGGTTTTCATCATTCGGAGAGTTTTGAAGATTCATTTATGCATTACATAGATCCCCCTGGAGTAGTCTTTCTACCCTCCTAGCATCCTTGGCCTTCTTTTTGCCCACTGTTTGACAAAGGATGGTCCAAGTTTTTATGTTTGCATTCCATGCATCTGTACTAGAGAGTTGGTTCCTATCATTTTTGTTAAACAGTCTGATAAAGGCCAAGGCAGAGTGAAAGTCCTCATCTTCTAGGAGTCTAGTGTTGAAGATGAATGAAGGAGCTCTTGAGGAGGAGGGGGGTCACTAGGGAGAGGTTAATTCCCATTATTATCGAGTGGTGATCTGAGAGGGTAAATGGGGAGACAAAATAGTGATCACCATTAGGGCCTTTGTCTATCATAAAGTGGGATTTATTGAGGTAGAGCTTGTCCAGTCTGCAGTAGATCCTTTTATTCAGTTGTTGATAGTTGCACCAGGTGTACCATATAGTGTTCAAATTGTCTTTCCTTCCAGCAATAGGGTCAAAGAGATGCAGTTTATTGATCATTCTATCCCATTGAAGCCTTTCCATTCCCTTCCATTCAAATTTGTTGCCCCCTTTTTATCACTGGGGGATTCCACCATATTGAAGTCTCCCCCAATAATCCAAGGGATATCCTCTAGGGTTGTTAGCCAATTCCATAGTTCACCTCTTTCTCTATAGTCATTCAGGGCATAGATAGAGAAGATTCCAAACTTCTGGTTCTCCATTTGAATAGAGACCCATATAGCTCTAGCACTGGGGGATTGTCCCCAGTTAACTACTTTGTTGGCCCATTTAGGACTAAGGAGTATGGCTGAGCCACCTTTTCCTTTGGTATGGTTAGTGTAAAAGGAGGTAGCCTCCCTCCAGATACATTTGAGACCAATTTGTAGGGTGAAACCCACTGCTTTTAGCTCTTGCAATAGGAGGCAATCCATGTCCTTATGTGCATTAAGAAATCTCTTTATGATGTATTTCTGATCAGGGGCCTCTAGGCCTCTAATGCTCCAAGATATAATTTTTAGCATGATTCACCTAGTTGGGAAGGGTCATTTTGGGATTTAAATCCCTCAAAACACTTGGGCCAATCCTCTTTGTTTGCTATATTGTTAGCATCAAATGCAATAGCAGAGGAGGGTCTACCTCTCTTTTTCCTTGCCTCGAAGATTTGTTCAGGGCCTAGAGATTCCTTCCTATTAGCACTATCCTTGTTGTTCTTAGGAGATCTCTTCCTCCTAGCTTTCCTGTGTTTAACCATAGTAAATCCATCTTAAGGGACTGCCAGTCCTTGTTCAAAGTTGGTTTCCACTGGAGTGAAGGGATCTATGCTGGGCTCCACACCTTGAGTGATAGTTGACTTTGCCTTCAGGGAACTAATAGGGGTGCTAGCAGTATAGGGGACAGGGTCTCCCCTAGAGGCCTATAAAGTACCAAAATCATCTAGAGGGGTTGATGGTACCTCCTCCAAAGTAGGTCTTCCCCATTCCCCTTGCAGGGTAGGGGATTCCTCAAAATTGAGTGCATTAAGTTCCTTGCCAGTGGATAGTTCAGGGTCCTGGGCCAAGGCCATGCTAATGGTGTCTGCCATATCTAAAACACCCCTATCAATGTCCTCAAGGTCAGGTAGCTGACACCGAGAGGCTTCAATTTCCAATTTCTATTTGAAGAGGTTCTGTTCAAGAATTTTCCTAGCTTCCACTGCCTTTCTCAGTTTTTCCATCACTAGTTGTTGTGCATTAAGGGTCCTCAGGTTTGAGAGATGAGAAAGAGTATCAATTGTTTTAGATGGAGTAAAGGGGGGAGGCTGAGCAGCGGTGAGGGCCTCTTTGATAGCATTTTTGTAGTCTAGGATGGAGTTAGCCATCGAGGGGGTTGAAGAGGAAGGGGGAGGGTTGTGGGGGAGCGGCGAGGGGGACGAAGAAGAAGCAGGTGGGGGGGGGGGTGAGGAAGGGACATGAGGGGTGGCGAGGGGGCAGGTTCAGAGGGCGTGGCTTTAGCTACAAGAGGGGGCCCAAGTTTTAGAACTTGAAGATTTGTTTGATAATAAGGGACATTTACTTCTAAAATGACCACTAACCTTACAAAAGTGGCAGGCATCTATTCCACCCATATACTCAATTGAACAACAGTAAGTTTTATTGTTGAGTCAAATAATAATTTCTGCAGGGTAAACCATACCTGGTTTCAAGGAAATGAGTAGTCTAGCATCAAGATGAGGGAGTACCGAGGGAGAAGAGTCAATTTTTATAATTTTCCCCAAGGGTTCCGCAATTTTGTCAACACAGGACTAGAGGAAAGCTGGAACATTCTTAATGGTTATCCATTTTGGGCAAGAAAGGGCAAGAATTTCATCATTACAAGCTTCGGGGTCCCAACGAACCGCCCTAAAAGATGAATTTCCTACTGACCAAAACTGTTTATTTACAATTTTTCTTTGGCTTTCCTTATTATCAAAGAAAATTAAAAACAGACCCTTTTGAATCATTCTACAAAACGAAAATTGAAAGCTTAGTTTATTGACCCACACATCTTGCAACCATTTATTCATATATTGATGAGATGGTAAGTTATTTACATCAAAGGTAGAGAAAAAAATTGTTGAATCCCTAAGTCTAGAAATCTCAGAAGAAATGGTAGAGAGCATAGAGTCATTAGGTTTAATGGTGATGCATTTGGATGAGTGGACCTCACCTTGTGCTGCCGCGAGATTGGTTTCATCTTCATGGTGGAGAGCGGCTTCAAACTTTGCATCTTCGGGGAATGAAAATTGCTTGCCCTCCACCGCCTGGCTGAAGGTTTTCCACAGCTCTCGAGCGTTAGCATAGGGAGGAATGGGTTGTTTAGGGTTGTAGTCACACAAATCTGTCCAGCTTAATTAAATAAATATTCGCTATTTATTTGATTAAAAATCCACTAGCCATCAGTTAATTAAATTAATATTTAATTAATTCATCTCCAAACATTCTCCTATTAATTAAATAAATTATTCAATTTATTTTAATTAATTCACTATACCAAATTCACAATCAATTAAATGAATAAATCATATTTATTTCATTTAATCCCCTTTTCCTCTTTTAAATAAATTAAATAAAAACATTTATTTAAATCATTTATCCCCCCCCCCCCCCCCACTTGCATTTTCCTACAAATGCAACTTGCACACATTTATTGAAATAAATAAATTTTTATTTTTAATAAAATCCTATTTTCCCTCACCCACCAAATCCACTTGCAAAATCTAATCCCCTTCTAGATTCTTCTAACCCCTTCCTAATTAGCCTAATCCATCCCCTGATTATTGTCACATTCCTAAACAAAATGAAGTCACTTCTCAAAGACTTCAAAAGTCTTTGAAAAGCATTTAATGCTTTGTGTGTTCAACAAATTAACCCCCAAAGTCTTCCAAGACCACTAATGGCTCTTACATGACCATTTATGGCTCTTACATAACCATTTATGGTTATTTCAAACTTGTCTCCCCAAACATTTATTGTTTTGACCATAATTATCCTTTTTACATTTGCACAAGAGTTTATCCATTGGATAAAAGCTTTATTCTTTGAATAAAGAGTTTATTCATTCAAATAACCTTGACTTTAACTCCCAAGGTCATGTCAAGCATTTAATGCTCATTCCCTCCCCTCCCAACCTATCTCACATTGACACTTGTCATCCTGGGATTGGGTTGAAAGCCCTCACATGGATTTGAAATCATTCAATCCTGACCCTTGTTGAGATTATTCAATCTCAACCATCTATTGCTCCATTTTCCCTATAAATAGAGCCCATTTCTTCATAATCCAGATCCTGAAAACTTGTATGCATTTAACCTATAGGCATTTTAGAGAGCATTTAGCATAGCAAACTCATGTATTGTCATTTTGGTTAAAATAAATCATTTTAGCATCAATAGCTTAATATTAGCTTTTCATTTTACATTTGAAGTACAATACTAAAGTCTCCATCCTCCATAAGCATCCATAGTGCAAAAAGCTGCTGAGAGCTACACTATTTTGGAACTTGGAGAGGAGAGGAACAAAGGAGAAGAAGCTAAGAGCATGTTAGGAGGTATTTGGAGATGCCTCATCATATTTGCTTCTTTAGTTAAATATGCTTTCATGTTTTTAGTATCTCTTTTGATATGCCTGTTTAGATTAGTTTTTGATTGACTAACACTAACGGTTTCTTGTGTGTGTGTTATTTATCTCAGACTAACCTTGTCCATTTTGCAGAGCATCATTTGGTGAACCTGACGTGAATCAAACACGCAAAAAGATCATTATTTTTAATCAATAACATGTTTGAATGTTTAAAATGTCACACAAGTTGCACTTTGGCGCTATTAAACTCATTCTAGCGCTATCGATACTTATGGTTTTAGTGCTATTGTTCTTACAATAGCGCTATTGTATAAAGTTCAGCGCTTTTGGAACTTTTTTGGCGCTTTTGACATTGTTTTGGCACTATTAACCCTGTTTCAGCGCTTTTGCCTCTCTGTCTTTCCCTTTCTTTTAGCGTGTTTGTGTTAAATAGCGCTTCTGTTCAAACACAGACTAGCGCTATTGTAACAGAACGTTGTACAAAAGGCCTTCTAACCAAAAAAGTGAAAGTTTTTAGGCTTGTGGAAGCCCCCCCCAAACATGGATTTTACTAACCAGTTTTTGTTTGTGCAGGTTTAAAACTCACCATTAAAAATCACAAACTTTCTTTTTGGTGCTTTAAAAACTTGAACAAAGAAAATTTCCTTGCTTTCTAGTTAGGGTCACTCGTCTTTTGGTGCATTAAAACTGAACAAGACAACATTTGTTTTCTTGCAAGTTAGGAAACACACTTTATTTGGTGCTTAAAATTAACAATTCCATTTTCTTGCATCAAACTAAAGAATTTACAAGCCACACTTCAAATTTTGGTGCAAATAAAACTTACAATCCACTTGTTTTGATTTTTGCAAGTGATTTTACTTCAAGCAAACGTGCTTTTTATTAAGTTAACCAGAATTTCATTTTCCTAGTTACTTAAACATATTGCCTTTGAAGTTAAAAAGAAAATCATGATTATTGGAGCAACATCTCCAAATAGTTAGACCACATTGCGATGATGGGTTAAAAAGAACAAGTGTTTTTCGTGCTTGGCACACTTGTGCAAAAAGTCAGTCGAGTGGTCCTACCTCTAACACACACTATCCTCTCCCTTGGCTTTCGTGGTCCTAGGTGCAAGAGAAAAGTGTTAGTAACACTCAAAATTTTATCTTTTTAAGAGAGGCCTGCCAAGAGACACATCACTCTTGGGAACGACCTCACGCGGTAAATCCTTCGAGCCGCTATAGAAATCAGGTGAGAGCGAAAGCTGTAGCCTTGGGTATAGCTATTCCTACAGTGTAACTGGTCGAAAGGACAAATGGGCCCCACCACTAGTTACAAGGCTCTTAAGTGAGTCACTGCAAAATGAACTTATCTCCAAAAACATCGAACATGACTAAACACCTTTTAGTAGTAGCCCACCTGTTCTATTGATTGAGGATATTTGCGATATAATTTAGTGCAAGAGCATAGATGGTTTTGCTCCCAAGATACTCACCATACATATTTCCTTGAGTAGAAACATAGCTTTTTGAAAAGTCACTTGTGGCTTGATAAAAAGTGGTGACTCCCCCATCATAGGGATCATCTATTTGTTATGCTCGTGCAAGACTTAGTATATCACATCCTTACCTACCACGATGGGATTCATAAGGTATGTAGTACCAAAGTCGAAGAAATATCAAGATGTGGGTTAAATTTATCACAACTGGCCATTTGACCTTAGGGATAAAAAGTGTTTGAAATGTGTTTGTTTTAAAGACCAAGTGCAAATTGAGCCGACTTCAGGCTTTGGAAATACACCTTAAAATACATCTAAAGGAAGGGTCATATACAAGTCCAAGGATTGGGTTGATCTAG
Organism: Cryptomeria japonica; assembly: GCF_030272615.1. Classification (NCBI taxonomy): domain Eukaryota; kingdom Viridiplantae; phylum Streptophyta; class Pinopsida; order Cupressales; family Cupressaceae; genus Cryptomeria; species Cryptomeria japonica. Next base: position 389,904,134 of record NC_081414.1, on the reverse strand, counting down.
ACCCATACTCATTTGTGCCTTTGGGGGCAACATTCTTGTGTTTGTGTGCTTGCTTTGTTTTCTTGTCAAAGAAAAATCAGAAAATCACTTCCAAACACAAAGTATTCATCCAACCAAACACATCAAAAACAAAGTGCAACAACAAAGAGTCAAAATTTATGACCATTCTTCACATCTTGCGAAAGAAGAAGCATCATTATAATATCAACTTGAAAAGAAGACCATTAAGCTCAAAGGCTTTGATCAAAAGGAGGAAATTCTTCTATATAAATAGACAAATCTTTGTCTCACATAGAGTCTTTTTGCGTCACATGCATCTCTACATTCAAGGAAAAACAAACGAATTTGATTCAGAATCATTGAACCGCAGAGCTTTTATGCAATATAGAGCTCTGAGTTATCACAAAAACCAAGGAGGTAAGATTAATCCCAACTTTTTCCCAAACGTCTATATCACATACAACACAGCTCGAGAAATACCAACACCCAAAAGGGAAGAGGTAGAGTTTGTCCCATTTGTAACACAAAGTTTTTATTGAAGTTGAAAACATTTTTCATCCATCATCTTATTCATCCATCATCACTTCATCATCAATCCGTTCCAAACTCTCAAAACATTAAGAGGTTCTTGTCCCAAAATCCCTTTTTAGATATTGCTTGAATCAAACACATCACATCACTTTTTAGATTCTTTCTACATCTAGGATAAGCTCATCCTAAGAGACACATCTACGCAGGTTAAAACCAGTTCATGAGTGAATCATTACTAGGTAGTTAAATTTGTAACACATCTCAGATTTCTCTACACCTTATCATATCAAATCTTATCAAAACACACAAGCAATTCAAAGAAGGAATTTCGGTTACATCCACCTTAAAAGTGCTAGAGATCCACGTGCAACACAATTCACCAACCATCAATCTTTCATTTCATCAAACAACTCATCATCATTTTCACACCACTTCAACAAAGGCTTGTAAAACAAAATGGCCCAAACCCGATCACAGTCAAGGCAATGAGAAATAGAAATGGAAGAAGAAGAAGAGGAAAATCTCAATGAATTTCAAGAAGCACTTGGAGGAAATGTGAATGACGAAAACCCAAGTACTCCTACTCCTGCAACAATAGAAAGGGCTCAGCATAACCCTCTCTTTAACAGACTTTTTGACGAAATACTTAGGAGCAATGCGGATGCTCACTTCTTAAAACTCGCTCAAGAAGGAGCAAAACTCCCCTCTGACTTTGATCTTGCCCAATTAAGATAGGCATCAGAAAGACAAAGTCGCCATGAAGAGGAAAGAGGTAGAGATCCCATGAGATATAACATTCCTCGAGGTAACCCACCACCTCCTCCTCCAAATGAAATGGAGATGTTGTGGCAACAAGTCGAGAATCTCACCCAACAACTTCATAGTGGTGTCAAGACTAACCAATTCTCACTCAATCACATCTGTCCCTATCCTTTTGATAGAAATATTTATATGCCACCCTTTCCACGAGGATTCGAAACACCCAAATTCAAAAAATATAGAGGGAAGGGAGATCCCCGTGATCATGTCAGAGAATTTCATTCCGCTTGTCTTGAAGTGGCATATGAAGACACCTACCTAATGCACCTTTTTCCCCAAAGCTTGGGATGAACAACCACATCATGGTTTTCTCAACTATCAGGTGGCATTAGAACATTTGAGGAACTCATCCAGAAGTTCCTAGCTCATTACTCTCATAACATTGAACGTGACATCACCATGGCTGATCTGTGCAACACCAAACAAAAACCAGGTGAGCTTTTCTCAATATTCCTGCAACGATGGCGTCAAATGTCTAGCAGACATTCTCTTCAGTTACCTGAATGAGAACTAGTGGAAATATTCATTTCCAACTTAAACGAAGAAATGGAATTTCACCTGGATGTCAAAGACAGACTCTTTTAATGATATGATCACCAAGGGTTTGAAATGTGAAAGGGCACTCATCAAGAAAGGACTCATCAAAATCTATAATGAACTAAAGGATGGTCCTCACCCATGCTTCAATAGTGATAAACCAAGCTTTTGGAACAAAAACAAGAATATCGTCAATGATGGGGTTGTGGACGCCCGGACTATCCAAAATGCACAACTTGTGGTTCGGTTTGCAGGACAAAATCCTCCACCTCAGAATAACACAAATGTTCCTTCCAATCAAGGTCGCATCACATCTCATGATGAACCAAGACCTCATCAGCAAAAACAAAAACGCACATAGACTCCCTTAGGGGAACCCATTGAAACAGTATTGCGACAACTCATTTCTCAAAATTTGGTCACCCTACCAAAAACATCAAACTATGAACCTCAGGTCAAACCTGCATGGTGGAGAGATACTAAACACTATGATTTCCACCAAGGGAGAGGACACAAGACAAGTAATTGTCACCGATTGAAAGATCTTATTCAGGATCTTATTGACCGAGGAGAAATTGAAATTGAAGGACATGACCCAAAAACAACAAATAATGATCATCTGATGTTCAAAAATCCACTTCCATCACAAGATCAAAGGGGTCCTTCCACTTCCAGGAGAGGCACTGATACCACTGATTATACACAGGTTGCGTATAATTACATTGTAAATCATCTGTATGATGCCAGTGAACAAGTTGCAACTATAACCTTCAAAAATCCCAACTCAAATTGCAATGTTGTTACACGTCATGGCAAGGTCACCATAAAGGCAACTCCACAAGGCACCACCTCCATCCCAAAGCAGTACAATCTTGTGGAACAATTAGACAAAACGCATGCGCTTATATCCATTTTAGAGCTATTGCGCCTATCGCCATCTCATAAAACTATCTTGGATCAAGCACTCCAAGAGGCGTCAGTCCCTGTAAATCTGAATACAGACCAATTTCAAACCATGGTTGGAAATCTAAATTCATCACCTTGTCTCACTTTTTCTGAAAGTGACAACTCTTCCTTCCAGCAACCTCAGAACGCCTCACTCCACATCGAAGGATTTATTAACCAACATAGGATCAAGCGAATCTTGATAGATAATGGAGCAGGCCTGAATATTTGTACACTATAGTTGGTCATAGCATTGGGATATGTAGTAGAATCAGTGGATCCTCGTAAGAAGATCACAATCAAAGCCTATGACGATGCAGAGTGTTCATCCAAAGGAGCTGTGGTACTACCAATCCAAGTGGGCCCTGTGGTAAAGCACATCATCTGTCAGGTTCTGGACCTTCCTCTGCCATATAATCTATTGTTAGGGAGACCTTGGATACATGCCATGCAAGCCGTTCCATCTACCTACCATCAATGTATCAAGTTCCCACATAACGGTGTAGAGATCACAATCCTAGGCGATGCAAATCCCTTTGCGTATTGCCATAATATCAGCCATCAACAAGAGATTACTGTTCCTAATAATAGAGAAGCCATTTCCTCCACATCATATATAAGTCCCGCCTCTCTTGCCAGTTCAAACATCACTATACCCAAGCAAGAAAAGCTTAAGATGAAGATAGCAGAGGAAGGTCCAGGGGAATACAACTTGAGTCAACTCTTTTGTGTGGGACAAATGCCCACTTCTCCTAGAACACATGGTAAACCACAACAGGTACTCCAGCAACCACTAATCACGCTAGCATATGCTTTGACGCTTTTCATCCTTGGAAAGAGTCAAGAAGAAGAAACTCAAGATGAGGACTTAGCGGAGTGGATCTATAAAGATCCCATCACCACTGATATACCACAAGTTAAACTTCCTACGGATTAGTATGGCAAAGGTCTCCTCATTATGCAAAGAATGGGATATGATGGTCAGAGTGCTTTGGGATATTGCAAACAAGGACGACATGAACCTCTGCTGTTGGAATTAAAGCCCAAAGGTAATACAGGCCTAGGCTTTGAAAAAGAGATCTTTCCTAAACTCAAATTCAAAGGAAAACCCAGCAAACCATTATGTCAGCCTACTGCAAAAAGGACACCTTTCATTATCAAAGCAGCATTAAACACCATCACAACTGCCCCACCGAGGCTCAGAATCCCAACACAACTATCACCAATGCCAATCATCCCACCAATCGAACCAGTAATCCCATCCGCAACAGCCATCACATCAATAGTACCATTAGCAGCAGCAACTGTATCAAAACCTGCAGCAACATTCATGGCACCAGCAGTACCAGCAGAAGCAACTGAGTCAACACTACCGATACTCCCGGTACCATATTCTTTTATCCCCATCAACCTTCCTACAGCACCAATCACTACAAAGGTGCATCAACGAATCACACCTGCAGTATTTAATTCAAAAGACATCCCAGTATGGTATAGTAATTGGATGCTGGAAAGTGACTTAGAGACCGACTCACATGAGTGGGAATTTGATTCTGTATAGCTTAACACTTCAGATGAGGAAGATGCATCACTACCTCCACCACGCAAAGACATCCCTGTTTATGGAGAAGCACAGATAAAGACCACTTGGGTTCCTGAACTGGAAACATCTTCCACAGACCCTACGTCTCATCCTATGCCTGATTCTGACAGGGAGAGTACCATTAACAACCTTCACCATAACGTCTTAACCCTCACTGATACATCTAATGCACTTAACCTAATCGATGAAGTAATGCCCATTATCCACCCTGAACTCATCAAATGGAACCAACCAAATCCCCCATGTCTTGAATTCTTCCAAAATGATGAGGCTATCATTGACTTTTTGGAATTAAGGGATAACCTACCAAGCGGGGATCACAAAGCTGGATTCGCCATTGAACTTAATAGCGCAACATACTTCAGGGTGGATGCCAAACCTTTCAGCTACAAAAATATAACGATAAGACATGGATCTTCCAGTGAAAACCACACTGTGGCACTGTTTGATCTGACAAAAGTAAAAAGAAAGAGCGTATCCAATGGTGAAAACCTTTCTGAGGTGCCTGAGGATGAAGGGTTTGACATTCTCCCTGCTAATGCACAACAAGAATGATCAACGATTCTTATCGAGGAAACCAAAGAATACAATGTGGGGACTCCTGAAAATCCTCATCTCATACATCTAGCATCTCTTCTCACTCCAAAGGAACAGCCTAAATTTATAGAGTTCTTCCAGAAGCATCAGATCAACTTCGCATGGTCATATGCAGACATGCTTGGGCTTGATCCTGATTTAGTCATGCATCACCTCACCGTAGTAGAAGGAGCCAAACCTGTCAAGCAAAAGCTTCGTAAGATGCATCCTCAGATTGCAGTGTTAGTCAAAACAGAACTCAAGAAACTCCTAGATGTTGGTTTCATTAGACCAATTGATTATGCAGAATGGATCTCCAATATTGTGCCTGTCGGCAAACCAAAAGGGGGAATCCGCATTTGTACTGACTTTAGAGATCTGAATAAAGTCTGTCCTAAGGATGACTTCCCCCTTCCAAATATCAACATCATAGTGGATCTGATAGCAGGACATGCCATGCTTTCAGTCATGGATGGCTTTTCAGGATACAATCAGATAAAGATCACACCGGAAGATCAACATAAGATAGCCTTCACCTGTCCATGGGGCACATATTGTTGGAATGTAATGCCTTTTGGTCTCAAGAATGCAGGCACGACCTATCAAAGAGAAATGACCACCATCTTCCATGACATGATGCATACTATGATGGAAAATTATGTTGATGACTTACTAGCAAAATCACTCACCAGAGAAGGGCATCTCCACATATTAGATAAAATCTTTGATAGACTGGAACAATACCATGTTCAACTCAACCCAAAGAAATGTGTCTTTGGAGTAACCTCTGGGAAGCTTCTAGGATACATTGTCTCAAGCAAAGGTATTGAGGTCAACCCAGCAAAGGTAAAAGCAATAATGGACATGCCACCACCAAAGAATATCAGTCAGCTAAGGACATTACAAGGGCGACTTCAATCCATCCGAAGATTCATTGCATAATTGGCTGATAAGTGTCAATCATTCACACACCTACTACACAAGAACATCCGCTTTCAGTGGGATGCCTGATGCCAACAAGCATTTCAGATGCTTAAAGACTATCTCATGAATCCACCATTGTTGATGCTACCAGATCCAAGTAGACCGTTGTTACTCTATATCTCAGCAACAAGTACATCATTGGGTGTACTACTGGCACAACATAATGCAAAAGGAAAAGAGTGTGTTGTTTACTACATCTCTTGCACACTGGTGGGCTATGAACTCAATTACACACCTATTGAGCGAGCTTGCCTAGCAGTAATCTTAGCAGCCACTAAACTGAGGCACTATCTGTTAACACACAAAGTACAACTCATTGCAAAGATTGACCCACTCAAGTATTTACTCAGCAAAGAAGCATTGACAGGTCGCTTGGCCAAATGGGTGATGATTCTGAGTGAATTTGATATCGAGTATGTAGACTGTAAAGCTATCAAAGGGCAAGTTATTGCAGATCAGTTGGCCGATGCACCCTTCATAGGCGATCATCCTCTCATTTCCAATTTTCCAGATGAAGAGATATTCATGATCACAACAACACAGCCATGGAAACTATACTTTGATGGTTCATACACTAGGCATGGCTCGGGGGCAGGCATTCTGTTTATCACACCTCAAGGTGACAGCATCCCGAAGTCTTATAGGCTCACATTTCCATGCACCAACAACATAGCAGAGTATGAGGCCTTGATCACAGGACTCAGGCTAGCAGTACAATGGAAATTACAAGAACTACAAGTATATGGTGACTCACAACTAGTCATTTGACAAGCAATAGATGAATATCAAACCAAGGATGATAAACTCATGCCATATAAGCAAATGGTGGACAATCTAAAGACATCATTTACTACTATCACTTTTGAGCAGATACCAAGAGATCAGAATCAAGCTGCTGACACTATGGCTACCATCGCATCTCTACTAGATCTTCCACAGAATTCAACACACTACGAGTTCTTGGTAGAACAGCTTTGGATTCCCGCTTATGATATCCCCAAATCTGAAATGATATGTTTCCTTGTCGGTTTTGAATTCCCATCGTATGGTGAGTTCTACACCTATCTCCGTGATCACACCCTTCCTCCCAACCAATCGAATAACCAACGTAAAACCTCTATTCGCCAAACTACTCGATATACTATTATTGCTAAAACCCTATACCGATGCAGTCTTGATGGTACTCTCCTTCGATGTCTGGAACAAGATGAGATAACAAAGGCCTTGGAAGAGGTACATGAAGGAATTTGTGGGACTCACTCAAGTGGTCCGTCACTAGCCAAGAAACTCCTGCGCAACGGATACTATTGACCATCTATGGAAAAAAATTCCTACTACTTTGTCAGAAAATGCAAGAAATGTCAAGTTCACAGTGACCTGATACATGCACCAGCCCAGGAACTGCAACCAATCACAACACCATGGCCTTTTTGTCAATGGGGCCTTGACCTTGTGGGTAAAATCCATCCATCTTCATCCAATGGTCATAAATTCATTATTACCGCCACCGAATATTTCACAAAGTGGATTGAATCTGTTCCACTTACCCAAGTCACCAGCAAGCAGATCGCCTCATTCATCCTCAATTACATCATCTGTCGGTATGGTGTACCCATGTCCATCATCACAGATAATGGTCTTCCTTTCAAAAATCAAGATGTCCGTGAACTTTGTGAGAAATTTCATATCCAACACCGCTTTTCCACTCCCTATTACCCACAAGGCAATGGTTAGGCCGAAGCATCCAATAAAAACATATTGAGGATCCTCAAGAAGACAATCAATGATGTCGGCTGTGATTGGCATGTTCAACTGAATCCAGCACTATGGGCATATCGAACTAGCATTCGGACCCCTACAGGCGCAACTCCTTATTCATTGGTCTATGGTGCCAAAGCTATCTTACCTATTGAGGTGGAAATACCATCACTACGGGTTTCCTTGCATAATCTAATAGATGATGAAGCCTATAGAGTATCCCGTCTTCAGGAATTAGAGTTACTTGATGAGAAACGACAAGCTGCATACAACCATCTCAAAGCCTGTCAACAGCGCATGAGTAGAAGCTACAATCACCAAGTTAGATCTCGTACATTTGAGGTAGGTGATCTTGTTCTCCGAGAGAATCCTCGCAACCAACCAAACAGAGAACATCAGGGCAAGTTTGAATCAAACTGGCTGGGCCCATATGTTGTCACTGCTGTATTCGGGTCCGGGGCATATCAGTTGGCTACATCAGAAGGAGAACCGCTCGCAGATCCAATCAATAGCATGCACCTCAAACGGTTTTATACCTAAGCTATATAGAGCATCAAGCTCCCCTGCATACCAAAAAATACCAAAAACATTCAGAAAAATGTCCTGAAGAAATACAAAAACATTAAAAAAAGTAAAGAAAAATCATGCATCCAAATGGTGAACAACCACTCCGGTGGCACCTTGGGTAAGTGCGATGGTGAAAACCTAGCAAACAGGCGCCACTCATAAAGACAATAGCTCCAGTATCTTTCAGACTTGTTGCGATCACATTCATACATACACACATCCATCCATCCAAACCATGGCTTGTTATTTGATCTATAATAAAGAGATAGTACTTCATGCGTCTTGCATCCCACTCTATCATAGTCATGTCTACACTTGGGGGCAATACCTCTCAATCTAGTTGATGGAAGTGGATTCTACATTACTGGTGATTCATTGTCAAAAACATTCAAAAATGTCTCACAAAATCCAAAAACATTCAAAAATGTCACACAAAAATCCAAAAACAACGAAAAACCATTGAAAAACAAAAACATGGCAACACCTTGTACATACTCATCCACACAGATACAAAACAAACATTGACGTAATACTCACATGATGACCATTTATCAATCAAACCACACAATCAACATCAACAAAATCGGAAATTGTCTTTCAAACAAGGATGCATCCTTCCTTACCAAAACAAAGACAAAAGTGATGTTTTCTTTGACAAGAAAATTATGTTAAGCTATCAAATACTTGGTTGATTTGTGAGTACAATCATTCATTTATCTATATCGGGATCTTGCAGCATTGTTTTGTATCTTTTGCACATTATTTCTGATGAAGTACTGGGGCATGTACTAATGGTGTCTACGTGGGAAGTTCACCAAGCTACGTGATCTTATGCCAAATGCAGTCATAGATCATTACGGCTTGCTGACTACAGCGTATACCTCGACCATATGAGCATGAACCATTACCAAGGATCCTTATTCTTTATTCTTTATGTATATATTGTTTGTTTGCAGGAACAATGCTCTTCCTTTGGTTCCTTCCCCCTCATCCAATTTGGATAAAGGTTTTATCTCTTAGTACGGTATGCACTTGTCTCAGGATATGATTAGCATAAGATCAAGGAGGACGATCGAAGTCATGCATGAACAGAGATAATCCTTGTCTGTTCCGCAAGCAATACTCTGGTCGACTTGACCCTTATATCAAGTCGTTTGTATTAACTTGCTATATAAAATCCATGTAAGGAATACTCAGGTCATCTTGAGTCATTATGTCAAGAAGCCTGTATTCTCTTCCAACATTTTAAAGCTCAATGATGAAAATAAAGCACTATGGATCGTCATTTCCATCTCATCTATTTATCTCTTGCATTCCATTGCATATCACCCATCCATTCATTCATTCATATGTAGGCTTTATATGCAAAAATGACCATTAAAGCTGGTCTTGGATACAATCACAACCGAGTACTCTAATACATCATCAATGCATCATGCAAAGTCTCAAAAACCTTGCATTCCTCATGGTCATATCATCATCGCATTTAGTTGCATCTTGCATTAAGTACATTCATGTCATTTTTAACTTAACATTGCATATAGTTCATTTTGGACATTAGTTTTCATTAATCATTTGCATCATTGCATCAATCATAAATAATTAGATTCATTTGTGGGATCAAATTGTCTTTTGATTGTTTTAAAATCATTTACTATGCCTTCATTTATTATCATTTATCCATCATCATTTCATCATTCTTTATCATTTATTATTGCATCCATTCATTAGTGAAAAAGTGCATTCATTCACCCATTTATTAAAGTATCTTATTATGCTCATTTTAGGATTCATTCACATTGCATTCACTATCCTCTTTTTAATTGCATTAAGGTGTAGTTATTAAAACCATAAGTTATAGTATCATCACATTGTCATTCTTACTTAAATCATATTTAAGTGTTTAGAATAATAAATCTATTTGTTTCCAAACATTGGTTCATACCATTTTATATATATCCATTTTACATATGCATTCGTTTAGGCATTATCATATAAACATTTGTACTTTACATTTTGTTTATCCATATTACATTCATCTAAATACATCTAGATGCATATCCATACATAAACATCATTCATTCGACCATTGCATTAACATCATCACATAAATCATCTCATCATTATATTGCAATAGGAAACACCAAAATCCTGTTCATAAATAAACACAAGCATACATCATCATCATGGCATTACATACATAAAGCATTACATCAAAAATAAAACAAATCATTCATATATAAACCTGCATTCATATGTCAGTATCCCACATCATAAATCATCATAAAAACATGCATATAAGAAACATCTCATCAAATGCATACATGTACATATATCCATCTAAAGCAAATAACTCATCATCCTGCATAAACATCCATACACATCAACTGCATATCATCCAAATATGGGATCTCCTCATATATATCATCTCATATATCAGAGTACAATGAAGTCTACAAAATCGGCTACCAAGAGCCATCCAAGATACAGTCCAAAAAATAAACAATGATACAATACATATATGCAAAAATGCTCTCTCAAATGCCACTTTGGCCAGATGTTGTACCACCATCGCCACCTACTCTCCCACTGGTGCCTGCACCACCTGATCCATCTCTCCATGGAGGCCTCATCGAACCACCACTCCCTCCTGAATCCCCTGATCTCTCCCTCCGTAGAGGACCCATCACACCCCCACTGCTCTACACCCTCTACGATCGCTCTGATCTAGCCTACCACATCTAAGAATAGCTAAGAGCTCGCTGACTAACTGGCACCACCTACTCATATAAACCCTGCCAATAGTCTATCTCTGCTTGTGCTCGTCGCATCTCCCTCATCACCTCCCCCATAGGCCCCTGTGCTCCTACTTTGACCAGGACTCTCTCCTGTAGCTCTGCCAATCTCTCCACTGCACTATCCATCTCCCGCAGCACCACCGCCAGCTCTGACTCCCGTGCAAATAGCTGCACATCCCTAGCTGCCACCTCCGCCTCCAAATCCTCTATCCGAGTCTACAAATGAGCTATCATATGATCTCGCAGATCTCCAGTGGCTCCCTCCCCAATATCCATAGCTGCCTCACCTGCACCACCCTCTCCAGTAGCTCCCTCCCCTCTGTCCATCGGGATCTCCCTCTCCATCCCCCTCCCACCCAGCCGAACTCCTCCCTGAATCAATGGTCCCTGTGCTATCCGTAGAGGCAATCCACCTCTCCCTCTCCGCTGAACCCGCATCCCCAACCCACCACCTCCTCCTCCTCCTCCTCCCTCTCCTCCTCCACCTATCCTCGATCCTCGACCTCCTGCCCTCCTCCATCTCCGTCCCCTCTCATCCTCAAAATCCGGGATCGGCTCTGCTGGATCAGATATCTGTAAGATCGGGTGCACTGCCTGGTACTGCGTATACTCATCTGTAACCCCTACATCCACGACCCTCGGTCGTATGTCCCACGGTCTCGCCTGCAGTGTCCGAAACTCTGCCAGTGCCTGATCATATGGTAGCCCTGGCCCCCATGTGTACCTCTCCCGAATAACCCGAGCATACTCTCTTGATCCACTGGGCAGTCCCTGCTGCCGTCCAAACTGTCTCAGCACTCTCCCGGGCACCTGTCTCTCCACATGGTATGAGGTCCTCCCAATGAGGAATCGAGTCATTAAAACATAGGGCAGTGCCTCTGCATCATCATCCCATGGCTCACACTCCAGGTATGGTCACCATATGACTGCATCCAGATCATCCAATGCCCGTCGCCACCACTCTAACTTCCCCAGGTGGGGTTGACTCATCATGCCGCTATACATGAACATATACGGCTGGTCTACTGCGCAGAATCTCAAACTCACTGGTCGAGTCACTGGTAGGTGCTCCCAAGCCCAAATATGCAGCAACGTCACGCCCACTGCTAAGGAACCCCTCTCCCGATAAACCACCTCATGGAGCTCCTGGTACAGGTGCGCCGGTATGCACGACCCCCACGCAAATTGAGTCCCCTCAATAACCATCATCTCGATCACCTACCCCCATCCCACGGCCAAACCATGTGATCACCTATCTGGACAAAGAAGTCCTCCCACAATACCTGATAAGACTGCTGGAAGAGGCTCATATAACACCACTATCTCCTCCCAGGCAATGGAACCATCATCAATAAACATGTCCTCATCAAAAATCCTCTGAACTGCAAGGGTCCCCCAAGATCTGTCATATGTGACTAGCTCCCCCTGAATTGGAATCCGTAGGATGTGCCACACATCCTCTAGGGTCATTGTCATCTCCCCCTATGCTAGATGGAAGGTGCACGTCTCACTGTGCCACCGCTCTGCTAATGCTGTGATCAATCTGTGATTCATACGAATCACGGGCATGTGCATCACCTCATACAATTCGGTCGTGGCAATGCAATCAATCTCCACCTTTGTCAATCGATCCCGCAACCCTTGTGTCGCAGGATGTCGCTCACGTAACTGCAACACGCCTAGCTCCTCCTGCACATGGACATTCATCAATCACTATCAGTTGTTTTATTTTCAAACTTTTTTAAGTTTAAACCTAGACTATCAACAGATACTTTGATCAAGTATCTTCAGGTCTCAACAGATAAGCAATCATGGCAACCTAGACTTCAACAAATATTTATCGTAAAAATGACCTAAGTCTCATCAGGCTGCTATGGTTCAAAACAACTCCCACTCCACATCGCCCTCCATCCATCATTGGCATCAGGAGATTTTCTTCATCCAAACTGGGGCATCTCTTTATCCTAAAACAAAAGCACTATTTTACTAACAAAAAGCGCTAGTTTCTCAACAATAGCGCTACAACCCTAACAAAAGCACTCAATAAGCTATCCCGTAGCGCTCAAACTACAAATGTGCTAGAACAACTACATAGTAGCGCTAATTAAGAGCAATAGCGCTCAATCAAGCCCTCAATAGCGCTTATTAATCAATAGCACCTAAACATGCATGCAATAGCGCTAAAACAAAACAAAAGCACTCAAACAATGGGGCAATAGCGCCATTGTCGCACAGTAGCGCTAGTTCATGGAGCAAAAGCGCCAAAACCATAGTTCCAGCGCTCTTGCTCCGACTCGACTTGGACTCAGCTAAAAGCCTATTAAAAATGCATCAAAATTCAAAATTCAAATTTGCGTACCGCTGGTCCGTAGTCATCTAGGCGCTGGAACCGTCAGACTCGCTCAAATCTGTGCTCAATAATCGGTATCGGCATCCTGACTGCTGCTCGCTCCTCCAAAATGTCACTATCAGAGCTCTGGTTTTACACTGGTCGCAGTCACAAATGATCATGTTTTCATCCCTTTCACCCCATTTATACCCTTCGCCGTCACCGTAACTTCCCCTCGCTCACCGCCGTGGTCCCCGTAAACTTCCCGAGCCCCTCATTTCTCTATTTTACCCCCATTTTCTTCTATTTTTCACCCATATGGCTAACTCCTTCTCTTCTAACACCCTGCCAATTTTCATTCTTTTTCGAGAAATCGCCCGATTTTTTAAAAAAATTCGGCCCATCTCTTGAGGGGGCATACCACCTATTAAATTTACATTTTATGGGGCATTTCTTCACACCAATTTTTCTTTCTTTGAAACGATGCAATAAACTACACCGTCTCAAAGAGGGGCAAATGTAGTCACACAAATCTGTCCAGCTTAATTAAATAAATATTCACTATTTATTTGATTAAAAATCCACTAGCCATCAGTTAATTAAATTAATATTTAATTAATTCATCTCCAAACATTCTCCTATTAATTAAATAAATTATTCAATTTATTTTAATTAATTCACTATACCAAATTCACAACCAATTAAATGAATAAATCATATTTATTTCATTTAATCCCCTTTTCCTCTTTTAAATAAATTAAATAAAAACATTTATTTAAATCATTTATCCCCCCCCACTTGCATTTTCCTATAAATGCAACTTGCACACATTTATTGAAATAATGAATTTTTATTTTTAATAAAATCCTATTTTCCCTCACCCACCAAATCCACTTGCAAAATCTAATCCCCTTCTAGATTCTTCTAACCCCTTCCTAATTAGCCTAATCCATCCCCTAATTATTGTCACATTCCTAAACAAAATGAAGTCACTTCTCAAAGACTTCAAAAGTCTTTGAAAAGCATTTAATGCTTTGTGTGTTCAACAAATTAACCCCCAAAGTCTTCCAAGACCACTAATGGCTCTTACATGACCATTTATGGCTCTTACATAACCATTTATGGTTATTTCAAACTTGTCTCCCCAAACATTTATTGTTTTGATCATAATTATCCTTTTTACATTTGCACAAGAGTTTATCCATTGGATAAAAGCTTTATTCTTTGAATAAAGAGTTTATTCATTCAAATAACCTTGACTTTAACTCTCAAGGTCATGTCAAGCATTTAATGCTCATTCCCTCCCCTCCCAACCTATCTCACATTGACACTTGTCATCTTGGGATTGGGTTGAAACCCCTCACATGGATTTGAAATCATTCAATCCTGACCGTTGTTGAGATTACTCAATCTCAACCATCTATTGCTCCATTTTTCCTATAAATAGAGCCCATTTCTTCATAATCCAGATCCTGAAAACTTGTATGCATTTAACCTATAGGCATTTTAGAGAGCATTTAGCATAGCAAACTCATGTATTGTCATTTTGGTTAAAATAAATCATTTTAGCATCAATAGCTTAATATTAGCTTTTCATTTTACATTTGAAGTACAATACTAAAATCTCAATCCTCCATAAGCATCCATAGTGCAAAAAGCTGCTGAGAGCTACACTATTTTGGAACTTGGGGAGGAGAGGAACAAAGGAGAAGAAGCTAAGAGCATGTTAGGAGGTATTTGGAGATGTCTCATCATATTTGCTTCTTTAGTTAAATATGCTTTCATGTTTTTAGTATCTCTTTTGATATGCCTGTTTAGATTAGTTTTTGATTGACTAACACTAATGGTTTCTTGTGTGTGTGTTATTTATCTCAGACTAACCTTGTCCATTTTGCAGAGCATCAAGGGTTATTGGGGCCATCTTTATTCAGCTCCATTTATTGTAGGAGAGGTAATAAATGAATTGAGGGCTTCCCAGCAAGGCTAGGGAGCCCTCGCATGCGGTAGCGTAATGCAACCAGCGGCACCAGGGGGTTTCATGCCCTAGTTGTAGAGTGCCTTCTCTTTTCTTTTCTAGAGTCAGTTTGTTGTTTTTCCTCTTGTATCTTGTTTTAGAAAAATAGAGTAGTGAATTGAAAGGGGTAGTCTTCTCTTAGAAATTAGAACAACTTTAATTTGATTCGTTGTGGTTGAAAACACAATTTTTTAAACTCTCCTAGTTTGCAAAATTTTCAACCAACAATATATATATATATGGCCAAAGGCCAAGGAGCTCACTACTCTGAAAGATGACTTGCAGGCTAAAGCACACAACCTTAGGGCAAGATACAGTAATTACTTGCATACGCTGAGTATCACTTCTTTAGGGAAAGACGTAATTATTTTAATATAATAATATCAAAAAGATTGAACAATAGAGAGAGCATCAACCAGAATGCTAATAATAGTTCACAAATCAATACACATTTGAAACAGTCATCATCTTTTCTCTACTACACATCCAAACCCTTGAAATTTGTCACATTTAATTCACACACAATCTTCACATTCTTCATCCATCAATACAATGATTATATCCTTTAAGTATCAACTACAACCTTAAGAACATCCACTAGGTTGGCCTAATAGGATGTAACATGTTCATACAAAACCATCAGCCCAAAATAGTCTGCAAGGAAAATGCATAAGGCAAATAAAACATGTGAAGGATCACACCATATTGGCACACCTACACTATACTCACAAAATAGCTCCCATGCAACCATACACTACTACATGGACCAAAAACATACAGTCAACCCAAAAGATGAATTAGTTAACCTATGCCAATACAAAAAAACTTAAATTTCAATCCAGACCACCAAAAATACTTGTGGACTACCAAGAGAGCAACTTAATACATCAAAGAACCTTAATCAACCATCCACAACATTTTACCAACTGCAAGCTAAGGAATGCAACACATTCCTCCACACCACTATACTACAATTGTATCAACTGGGCCTGAAACTTAATTAACTCCAATTGTAGATAATCTATTTGTTTTCATGCCTAAAATCATCATGGAAATCAATCTAATTAGAATAAAAGGAAAATCATGCATTCCTTAACTAATTAAGCAATTCTAGACACAAATCAATGAAAGTATTAGCCTAATAAGAAATTTTAATCAAATGGTTATAATTAAAACTCCCTATCATTCATGTTGCTTCCATTGTCCTTCTCTACTATTGTGTCGTGGCTCTCAGATATTGCACTCGAATTCCTGTATAAAGATGACACAAATATTTTTGAAGATCGTGATTGTTTGAAAAAGGAAAATGATGTTGTTTTTATAGATTTTTGGGGAGAAAGAGATGAGAAATGGAACTCTAGTGTTGATTGATCAATTAACTCCTCTGATTGATTTTTTAAATGGATAGGTTGGATAGTTAACTGGATAGATTGGAGAGATGAATGGATAGATTGGCTTGTTAGGAAAAGGTGATCCAAAGTTAAAAGTGGAGATTGGAGAGTTAACTAAGTTAGCTAGTTAGTTAACTGATTTGATTAATTAGTCATGATTTTCAACATGTGTTGTAGGACTTTTGAAATGAAATTCATTTTCATGTTTATTCAAATTTGAATTTTGATTTTCAAATGATGAAATTGAAATGCACGTTAACTTGAAATTTGACAGAATTGGAATTTCATGAAGTGTGAATTTGAAAAGATGAAATTAGATGAAATTAATTGAAATCACAATTTGGGGATTTGGAGAATAAATTAATTAATTGAATAATTTAAAATGTAATTATTCAATCATTAGAAATGGAATTAATTAAATAATAAACATTATTTAATTAAGGAATTAAATCGCAATTAATTAAATAATTAATATTTAATTAATGTTTGAGAAAGGGTTAAATGATGAAGGGATGGAAATAGAATAATTAGTAATGTGAAGAATAATGATTAGGGTATAATTTAGAAGAATTTAATTAGTTTAATTAAATAATTATTTAATTAATAAGACGAATAATTAGTATATTATCAATGAGACATTTTTAGGTGTCTACATTTGCCCCTCTTTGATACAATGTCATAACAACGTTGTTTCAAATAAAACGAAATTTTTTTTGCCCCAATATGTCCCAGTGACGTTTAGGGTATAAATATGCCCCCTAGAAAAATTGGTCGAAAAATTATGGAATTGAGACCAACTTAACGATATCATGCTAGTGAGTAATAGTGTCCAGTTTTGCGTGATTTCGAGTTCGTTTGACTGACCTACAAGTGTGTTGAAATTCAGGGGGACCACAGCCGCGGGAGAGAGAAAAACCCTAATTTTGAGCTATAAATAGAAAATTGACCCCTTCATTTTCTCATTTGCTTTCTTTTGAGTTCATAGATTCCTTTGCGAGTTCAAAGATTTCTTGTGACTATTTGAGCATCATGGTTGGCTATAGAGCACAAGAACACCTGTCAAAGCGAGTGCGTTCATACCAGATACCACCTGGCACCAGAGGCACGGTACGTGTTTGAAAAATTTGCTCATTTTTTCTTAATTTTGTCCAATTTTTTAAAATTTTCTTAGAGCCTAAAATTTTAAATGTTTTGCAATCATATTTCATTTTTCTCGCATATGTTTAAAACATGTTGCATTAGTCTTTATTGTCTTGCATTCATGTAAGTGTTTTGCATTTGTTTTAAATGTTGCACAATCGATTGTCAAAATCACATTAGTGATAATATATTGCATAAGTTATAATTGTCTCACATGCATCATAAATGTTTTGCATGAGTGTTAAATATGTTCCATGTGTCTTAAACAAGTCGCAATCATTGGATTTGTTGATTTTTTAATATGTATGATTATGAATTTTGTTGTGTGACTATGGTATCTGATATTTTTATCATTTTTCATTGCAAGAGAATCTTGGTGGACTCGGTTGTAGACAGACGAGGCCTAGTGGTCTTGATTTCTAACATCAGTTGATTGCTGAGGATATTTATCTTCTTAGACATCTTGGACTATACCATGTTTTGCATTTGCCTAAGGTTACGACCAACAGGGCATTGATTACAACTTTGGTTGAGGGATGACACTCGAAGATGTGATTTTTTCATCTTCCCACTAGTGAGGCATCCACTACCCTAGAGGATGTCTAGCATATTCTTCACATTCCTATTCATGGTGCGAGGGTAGTGTATGATCATTGGGTAGTTGTTGCAGGATTGTGCAAGCTCTTTGAGTGTGATGAGAAGGACTTACAGATGAGTATTCCGACTTATAGATGAGTAGTCGATATGAGATATCATGGGGACATCTAGATTATGATGTTCTAATGATAGTTCTCTATAGTCTAGTAGCAGGTCCTCTCATTCCTGACAGGAGATGTCATGGATTCCTAGTTGGATGAGGCAGGGTTATTCATGATATGATTGTTCATAGGTGCATGTTTGCATGGGGTCCTTGCCTTCTCACCATGCTATATTACTAGATGCATGGTATACTTGACTTATAGATCTATCAGTTGTGGTATCACTTTGCTCTAGGTTTAGGCTTGTGAGAATATTGGTATCTATAGACCAACTGTATATGTTGAGCTTCGGGATGAGGAGCCATATGCATTTAGGTATACACCAAGTATCATATATAGAGGTGTGGGTAACATTATGTACTAGAGGCACCATATCGACATTCTACAACATTTCATTTGGAGATCCTATTTGGATTTCCCTAGTTGCGCAAATAATGCAAAACATTTTCCATTCTACAGGAAACAGAGGTACCTTATTGGACAGACTATTGATATTCATAGGATCATTGAGTTACATCTCCTAGGATAGGGACTTAGACAGTTCAGAGAGGTCCAGGGTGTACTCGCGGTTACTGCTTACTTTTCTCGGATAGCTTGGGAGGTATCAGATTGGGGTGCTTGTATACAACCTCATGTGGTTGCCACAAAGTTTGATTCTCTTCGTGTAGTTCAATGGGGATGGCGAGTTGGGGTTGTAGATCCAGGTATGGCACCTTAGTACGAAGCATGGTGGGCCAGGCACAGGCCTATTCCATTGACTGATCCTATAGTTCCTATCACACCACAACAAATTAAGCATCAAAGAGGGGGGAGGGGTGAGAGAGGAGGAGACGGTGGAGCAATACCATAGTTGCATATCAAAAAAATTATTGTCTCCATGTGCATTGTGTAGATCATCATATCATCATAGATCTGCATACTAGGGGCATACCTAGAAAAAATCCAGAAAAATTAGAAATTCCTTTAAAAAACCATAAAAATCAGAAAAAGTCCTAAAAAATCCATAAAAATCATAAAAAGTCCTTAAAAAAACCATAAAAATCAGAAAAAGTCCTAAAAAATCCATAAAAAATCAGAAAAATTCCTAAAATATCCATAAAAATTAGAAAAAGTCCTAAAAACATCCATAAAAATCAGAAAAAGGTCTTGAAAAAATCCATTAAAAATAGAAAAGTCCTGAAAAAATCCATTAAAATCAGAAAAAGTCCTGAAAAATCCATAAAAATCTGAAAAAGTCCTGAACAAATCACTAAAAATAAGAAAAAATCCTTAAAAAATCCATAAAAATCAGAAAAAGTCTCGAAAAAATCCATAAAAATCAGAAAAGGCCTTGAAAAACACACAAGTTTTATTTAAAAGATCCTGAAAAAAAACCTTAAAATCAAATATGATCCTAAAAAAATGCACAAAAACATCCAAATGTCCTAAAAAAAGTACAAAAAAATCAAATATGATCCTTAAAAAATCCAAAAACATCAAAAAATCTCTTTCAAAACAAACTAAAAATAAAACAACGAATCAAAAACTTGCAATAAAATCTCTCGCAATTAATCAAATACCCCAACAGATATCCAGTAAACACTTTGCATGAAGTTAACAAAAGGATGAAGCTATCTTATCAACATCTAAAATCAAGTTGACCAAATTGTCTTATCAATCCCATCAACAAACCCTATCAATCAATCAATTTGTCTTAAACAGGGAAGGGTACACTCGAAACTAGACAAATTGGTCTTACACAGGGTATTCAAATCTTTGAAACCAGACATTATCAATTATCACATCAAGCAATCAAAACAAAGGCACATATCGATATGGTTGTTGGATTTTGTCCATGTTAGTCTTTATCTTTTATCTTTTGGCAACAAATCATGTTACTATGCTACTCAAGGATGTCCACAAGTGACTAGAGGAGCTGTGATGGGCATGATCTTTTTCTTTATTTGTTGTTTATGGTGTGAATTGATGAAGTTCTGGGGCAATAGTTACAGTGGGTGTTTGTGTTGGTACATTCATTCAGCAAGTTCCTATGCGAAAATGAAGTCAAGGATAGCTATGTTTGTGACTATAACACATACCTCGCCCCCTGGTGCTATACCCAGAATGGAGGGGTTCATTCCTTGTTTGCTACGTGTTTATTTCCGCAATGAGATACCTTTACATCTTGGTTCCTTATACCTTGATGTGCAACACTTCATTGTTACATAATAAGGCTTAGTGATGAATATATATTGCATTATAAATAAAGACACAGAAAAATTGTATATTCATCATCAACCTTATCATGTTGATTGTATTAGTCAAGATCATTCTTTCATCAAGCATCTTTTCATGGATCAACCTATTCATTATGTCTAATCATTGAGTCATCTAACATGGTCTCTCTCATCAGTTCATCTTACTAACAACTCTTCTTGGTTAATTGAGTCAAGGGGCAAAACAACATTCTGGCATTTTATCAACAAAAAGATTCATTTAGTTGCATTCATATAAAGGTTTATACATATTTAGCTTCACATAATTGCATTGTCTCTTAGTCATATATAGATTAATTTCATTATAATTACATTAGATTCATTATCATATACTATGTTAATCTCATTAAGCTTGCATAATTAAATAGATTCATTATCATATAGAATGTTAATCTCTTGCATTATCACATAAGATTAAATAGTTGCATTAGGTCATTTAAAGAGATCATTACATTATACATCATCATAAACAAAAATATATAGAAATAAATATCAGAAAGTGTATACAAGCATACATCATGAACCGTATAGGAATGCATTATATAAACAATATAGAATTCATACATAACAAATATATATCAAATATATATCTCAAAAAAGGTTGTGTCAAAATATAATCATATGAAATGCTCGAAGGCTCAAGTCTCATAATAACAAAGTGTCAACTGACATTGCCTCTATCACCAGGTGGATCTTGTCTACTAGATCCTGACACAGGATGTCCCGATGGTGCCCTAGGTGGACCCATAACTCCTCCACTGCTAGTCCTCCAAGATGTATATCTTCTAGAACTACTCTGACCCCTGTACTCGCAATAGTTAGGTGCTCTTTGACCCTCAAGAACCAGTCTCTCATAAAGTTGTCTATAGCACAAAGCCTCCTAAGCAACATCAAAAAGCCTACCTGACTACGTCTTTATATCTGTACCAGGAGCAAGATATTTATCATAGACATCTCAAACTAATTGCGCCCGACGATGTGCATCATCTCTCTTAGAAACAACCTGATCTCTCTCTGTGACCATAGCAGCATACTCTCTGAAATAGAGCTCGATCATCCCTGTGCCTCTGTTGCTCTGTAGCTAGAGCATCCTCTAAGATCCAAATCTTGGCTCTAAGGACCTATGGATCGTCATCATCATTATGTTGGTCATGGCCCTATCCTCCATCACCACCTTGTGCACTTGCCTTTGCAGTAGGTACGTCCTCCAACTCTGGTATGTTAGAATTGCCAGAACTATCTCCCCTATCACGGTTGGATGATCCTGATGAAGAATCATCCTCATCCCCACTGCTACTAGATTCTATATGGATCGACATGATTCATTTCGCATTCACCAACAATGTCTCACAATCGTAGAGATAGGATTTCATATTCAATCACACATAAATTCGCAATCGAACATGCATAAATTCACAATCCTATTCATAACATCTCGCATTCATCTACCTTTATTTTGCACTCATTTTGTTTTATTATTTTTGTACGTGATTCGTCTTTCTGTCTAATCCATAATTCACTTTTCTGGAAAGATCACTTTTATATACTATTTAAAATGAACAAGATCCCATGGCAGGAAAGGTGAGATTTCACATTTCAAGTTCAAGAAGGAAGGCATAGAAAATAAGGCAACAAAGAGCCTATAAGCAAATCCTAAAGGGAGAGAAGAGAATCCAAGAGTTTGAAGATCAAATCATTTTATCCAAATACCACAATATCGTGCAAAAGTACCTTATGAGATCCAATATGGTGAATGAATTTGAAGTAATGGTTAATGTGATCCTAGATTAATTCTCTATTTTGCAGGTTCTTTAATTTCCTTTTTATAGTTTTTTTGTTTTTCATGTCACATTTGTCTAGTCAGTAATTTGCAATCATTTAGACAGAAATTTGCATTTGTAAATTCAGTAATTCGCATTAGTTCAATAATTTTGTCACATTAGTCTATAGAAATAGGAATTTCACTGTCTTTGTTTTTCTGTTATGTTTTGTTTTTTGGTTTTTTTGATGATCTATCTACAACATGTGGCAAAAAGTACAGAGCAAAAATGATCGGTCCAAGACTTTTACTTGAAATTACTAATCATTGAATTGAAGAGTTTCCCTTTTTACTCATATTTGGTTTTGGTGCTTTAAAATGAACCCATGTGAATGTTATTTATATTTTGATTTGGGTTTTAAAATGAACATGAGCTTGTTTTATGCTTAGTGTAGTCTACACATTGCTATGCTCTAAGGTTAATAAACTCTTGTATTTCGTGTTTGGAGCGCTTTCTCATTCTTTAGGGCGGACCCACAATTACATGAAGTACCTTTCCACCATCTTTGGGGTCTTGGGAGATAGGGAAAACTGATAACGACACCCGCTTTTATTTTAGTAGTGTGGGATATTCTTTGACTGCTGTAAAGCGGAAAAATCGAACCCTAGTTGTTCTCCCCTCCCCAACTCCAAGGAGAGAGAAGGGAGAGTCACTAGGGTTTATGGTTTTCACTTAGGGGAGACTTTACATTCAAAAGAGGGGTTGAAACCCACAAGATCCAATCCCACGCAATGCAAGATTGGATTCTAAATGAGTTTCAAGGGTTGTGACATCAAGGATACCCTCTTTTGTAAAGAATGTAGAAAGATTGAACTAGGAATGCATATAAAGTAGGAAAGATTCGCTTATAAATAGAGATAGGGATATGGGATGAAGCTGCGGACCTGGAATTAGCAGTAAAATGTCGAGATGGTGCTATTCTGCAAATTTGAGCGAAAGTTGACGGGACGATGGCGCCCAGCGTGCACACGGTCCTCCGAAAAATCTGTGAAACGAAGGTGGATTTGTTCGTCTTTGCACAAGGATTCCAGATCTTCAATTACAGCCGTGTACCTGCAACCTTGTTGTAAGAATGTTTGTAATCTTACATGCAAAGGTGTAATGTATGTAGTATGTTGTATGTTGTATGTGATCTCCTCTTCAATGGTTGAATCCTTGTCTTGAATGCAACACTTAGCCTTGAATGGAGACTTAGAATGCTCAATTGCTTGAAGGAATGCTTGAATGCTTGAATGTTTGAATGTTTGAATGTTTGAATATTGCTTCCGTGTCTTGTTCTTGCTTATTTCCTCTCTCTTTTTTTCTACCTCCTCAAATGGGAGGGGAAATGTAGTTTATATACTTGTCAATTAGGGCTGATAGACTGATTTTCCCGACCTTAGGCCAACCAGGAAACATTATTTTCCAATTTGCAAACTTAAAGACCCGATGCCCACAAGAGACCGGGCCCAAAATAGGGCCAGGGACCAGGGCGCTGGGCGCCATGGTCCTGGGGGACCAGGGCGCTGGGCGCCCTAGTCCTGAAGGACCAGGGCGCTGGGCGCCATGGTCCCACCTCCCGGGACAGCAGGGTGCAAGGAGGGATCATGCCAGGATGCAGAAAAATGCAGTTTTTGGTGTTATAAACAGATTTCGGGGTCTCCATTCAGGTTCAACATTGCGTCGCCATCGTGAAAACCCAAATGCAGTCGAAATTGCAAGTTTCGCAATTTTAGGACGCTACAACTACATATTTCACCACCCCATAGAAGTATCTTGAATTGGGACACGTTGGGGATATCGACTCTCCCAACGTGATCTCGAGCAGGTTTTCCAAGCCGCTATATAAATATGTTGGTCAGGCAGCTAGAGCACTGAGTGAATTCGACGTATGTGGAGGTCCCTCTGCACCGATAAGCTCAATTAAAGCCTTAAGTGGCTTTCTTTGAGAATTCATCGTTAGATTGGTGATCCCTCAAAACTATACTATGAACCAAATGTTTTAGTTGCCCAAAAACCCCACATTTGATGGTTCGGGGAGTGGGGATCATACCTCATAGATATCCCTCATGTACCCATCTTGATGAGACAGGAATCCCCTGACTAAAAGATCTCCAGATCTTCGGGGTAAGAGAATCTAGCATGCCCGAGAAGTGAGTATCGTGGAGTGGTGCCAATGCTGCTAGAATCTCTATATGTCCGTCTTGTATGAGGTATTTTGTTTTGGGGGCCCCATTAGATGGTTTCCTCATTCTGGACTAGGTTGTAAATGTTTTCCTTATGTTTATAATTTGGTCAATGTGTTAAGTCAGTAAGAGTCAGTCCTTCTTGGGCCCATTTAGGCCCTTTTTCTCACGTAACTCTGATTCCCAGAGTTGTTAGAAACAAACTCAGTTAACCATATTGTCTTTCATCTATGTATGCTATGTTTGCAAAATCTTTCAAAACATAAAATTTTCCCAAACTAGGTCACCCAAACAATCACCTCAATTGAACAAGATCCAAAATCTTCAAAATAAAGTTGCTTCTTTGCACCCCTTGCAATCATTGGTCAATCCCATGTCTTCACTCTTAACCTTGCATAATCTCTCCTTAGTCCTCATATTGTCCTTGAATAGTCCACATTGCATTTGCATTAGTCTTTCTATGGTCTCTACATCATGCTTAAGTCTTATTAGTATATGCATAGTCTTTCCCTAGACCACCTTTTTTGGCATTTCATGTCAAATCCAAGTCTGTCATTTCCACTTAGCTCTTGTATAGTCTTAATCCCTATCAGGTCTAAGCATTCTTCCAAAATAAGACCCCAACTTTCAGTCAAACATCATATCAATCTTTGTTCCCATGTTCATTAATCTAGCATAGGGAATCGTTTTCCAAAATTCCAATTTGGGTCATCAACAAAAATCTTTCCATATTTTGAGTAGTGTCTTCACTTGGTCAATAGGTTAAGTTCCTTTACTTGCATATGCATTTCCTATAGTGAGTCTTCATAGCATGTGTTGCAATGGTCTTGCCTGGTGATAGTTTCTTCCCATTTGAGAAACCTAGCCTCAATCCAAATGATGATGAGAGAGAAATCATTGACAGTCTTGATAACCTTGCATGAAAGTTGATAACAAGTGTTCGTCAGTATAGAGGAGTCAATTTTGTCATAGATGAGGAAATAAGAAAAGTAGTTTGAATCCAAAGAGCAGCCAAAAGAGAAATCGCTTGGCAAAAGCTTCAAAGACTTAGACTGCAACAACAACAACCTCCTCCTCATCTTGATCTTCAACCCCCTCATCCCAATCCTTACTAAAGTATCAACTTAGTTTACATACATAGTCTTTCAAGAGTCTAATATTGTCATCCTAGTTTCATCATAATTGTCATAGGTCTTGCATCCCTAAGTCATCATAGGAGTCATTCATGCCATTAACAAGATCACAAAAGGGCTAAGCATAAGATGGATCCGAATAGTGACTCTTTTTTCAATCCCACGTGGAACATGAACATATTAGGCTATCAACACACACAGCCTCAAAGAACTGCAACATTGCCAATAAATACAAACAACATGCCTTCAATAGAAGAAACCCAACAAAACTTGATGCCAAAAGAACTTGAGGCAACTCAACAATATCCACACGTCCTCATGATCCTAAACACACTTATTAATCACAATAAGGACAAATACCTCTCCCTTTTGATTCAAAATGGGGCCAAATCGCCCCCATATGTTGAAATTTTGGTAATATTGTCACCTAGGGTAACTTTGAACCAGAAAATAAACCAAACTCCAAACTTGACACAAACACAAGTTGCATCTTCAAGTTCAATACCTGGTACAATTCAAAACACACAAGAAACAACAACCCCATCTACCATAGCTTCAACTCAGACTTCCCAGTCGGGTGCTAATGTCACAACAAGTGCCAATGTTCCAACAGTCTCTAGCTTCATTCACCATATTGTATCTCATAAGGTACTTTTGCACAATATTATGTTATTTGGATAAAGCGATCTGATCTTCCAGGTCTCGGATTCTCTTCTCTGCCTTTAGGATTTGTTGATAGGCTCTTTGTTGTCTTCTTTTCTCTACCTTCTTGAACTTGAAATATGAAACCCCACCTTTCCTGCCATGGGATCTAGTTCATTTAAAATAGTATATAAAAGTGATCTTTCCAGAAAAGTGAATTATGGATTAGATAGAAACACAAATCACATACATAAATGATAAAACAAAATGAGTGCAGAATACAGATAGATGAATGTGATATGTTATGAATACGTTTGCAAATTTTTGTGTGTCCGATTATGAATTTATGTGTGATCAAATGCGAAATCATGTATGTACGATTACGAGACGTTGCTAGCGACTATGAGATGAATCGTGTCGATCCATACAAAATCTGCCAAACCTGCAAAACCATAGAAAGACACAAAAAAAAATGTCAGATGTTGTTGCTTTCACGTCGGGTTCACCAATATTTTCATGCCTAAAATCACCATGGTAATGAATCTAATTAGAATAAAAGGAAAATCATGAATTCCTTAACTAATTAAGCAATCCTAGACACAAATCAATGAAATTATTAGCCTAATAAGAGATTTTAATTAAATAAATTTAATTAAAACTCCCTATCATTCATGTTGCTTCCATTGTCCTTCTCCAATATTTTGTTGTGGCTCTCAGATATTGCACTGGGATTCCTGCATAAAGATGACACAAATATTTTTCAAGATCGTGATTGTTTGAAAAAGAAAAATGATGTTTCTTTTATAGATTTTTGGGGAGAAAGGGATGAGAAATGGAACTCAAGTGTTGATTGAAAGTCAAACTGATCTGATTGATCAGTTAACTTCTTTGATTGATTTGTTAAGTGGATAGATTGGATAGTTAATTGGATAGATTGGAGAGATGACTAGATAGATTGGTTTGTTTTTTATTAAGGAAAATCAGGTTTTAAGGGACCTGAAATCCGCTTACATAACGAGAAGAAAAGCATGAAAGAAACTAGAGATAATAGGACATAGAAAGGAAAGCTACAAAAGATTAGCAGAGAAAACAACAGAAAAGGAAAAGGATAGCAAAAATCCAGCGAGAGACTGACAACCAAAGACCAATATTACATTTCAGATAAAAACTTTATAGACTCTTCCGCGTCCTTAACCAACATCATCATAGTCTTAGCAGCTTCTCTCAGGTCTTTGTTGTCCTGCTTCTGATGGGTGTCTTTAGTCTTCATCTCCAGATCACTGGTAGTCTGCCTTGTTCTTTGTCTGGAAGGTTGAGGAGCAGAGTTGGTAGTCGGCACATCGTCAATGATCACCATCTCTTTGTTCTGCTGGTTCTTCTCCAAACAATCAACCAGGGCATTCATATTTTGAGACGAGACCTTCAAAACCTCAAGGCTATATTTCATAAATTTCTTGAATGCCTTCTTGGTTTTAGTAATCCGGTTGATAATAATTTCATTAAAAGTGGAGAGTAATCTGGTTGATAGATTGGTTTGTTAGAAAAAGGTGATTGAGAGTTAAAAGTGGAGATTGGAGAGTTAACTAGTTAGTTAACTGATTTGATTAATCAGTCATGATTTTCAACATGTGTTGTAGGACTTTTGAAATGAAATTCATTTTCATGTTTATTCGAATTTGAATTTTGATTTTCAAATGATGAAATTGAAATGCACATTAACTTGAAATTTGACGAAATTGGAATTTGATGAAATGTGAAATTGAAAAGATGAAATTAGATGAAATTAATTGAAATTAGAATTTGGGGATTTAGAGAATTAATTAATTAATTGAATAATTTAAAATACAATTATTCAATCATTAGAAATAGAATTAATTAAATAATAAAGATTATTTAATTAAGGAATTAAATTGCAATTAATTAAATAATTAATATTTAATTAGAGAAAGGATTAAATGATGAAAGATGAAGGGAAGGAAATTGAATAATTAGTAATGTGAAAAATAATGATTAGGGTATAATTTAGAAGAATTTAATTAATTTAATTAAATAATTAAAGAATTATTTAATTATTAAGACGAATAATTAGTATGTTATCAATGAGACATTTTTTAGGTGTTTACACTATCCTTTTGGAAACCAAGATATAATTAGAATGTACATACACAACCACTGCTTTGAAACCACATAACTATCTAATGCATATCCACCATGCACCAGATCAAACTGTATCAAATTATTCAAAGAATAGTCCGACATGACTAAACCATCATATTGGTATACAAGGAATACCAATAGAGCTCTAAAAACATCACAAGACAATATGTTATTATATTTAGAAGGCCTTTAAGTGAGTTCCATATGTCTACACAACTTCAACTTCAACTTCAACTAACAATCACTGCACAATATCAGACTATGCAACTTGTATACCCAGACCATAGTTTTGGAACCTTTACCAGACATCATACAATGTATTCTAGAGAATCCTTTCAACAAGTCTCCACACACCTACATGACAACTAAATGAGCACATAGTTACAGTTCACCTTTCACCTTTCAAGGATCTCTATAAGGAGACAATCATTAGAAATATAATTCCATCAAAGACTATAGAATTGTATAGAAGTGAGATTTATTTTATGGTTGATAAGGACAATTGTTTCATGGAAGCAATAGAGCCTCAAACTTCATGGGTTTTCAAACTTTTCCCTATGAAATCTTTAAACACAAATATATGACACTTGCAAAAATTCTTCTCAAGTTTCTCAAGGATCTTAGGGGGTAGTACAAGAACATTTAGCCCATTAAAAATTCTTAAGACTTGCTGATAATTTTTGGATGGTCTATTTTTGGTAAGTAATATAGCGATAGGATGAAGATATGTCAGCTAAACATGTTGACTTCTTTGTTTTGAGATTTCAGTTTTGAGGAATTGTTGTTGATAAGGATAGCTTATAGATGAATATAGATAATAAGAAGAGAATAGCTACCCTTTGTCCATGATGTCAAAGGGGGAGTTGTGTTTTCAAAGATAAGTATTTTGTATTTTGTATCTGCACAAGTGTTGCCATCAATGACAAAGGGGGAGAATGTTGCAAATATCAATTTGTGTTGTCATTGATGTCAAACTTGTTGTTTAGAATGTGGTCTGATACAATGAAGTACTATAGAGTTGTCAAAGGTGAATTGTAACTATGTGTGAAGACTCACTAAATCATTCTCTTGAATACATTGTATGATGTTTTACAGTCCCATGATGTCATCTTGTATGTCTGGGTGTATAACTTGTGTAGTCTGATATAGTTAAGTGACTATTGGTTGAAGTTGAAGGTTTGTAGATATATGGAACTCGCTTGAAGACTTTATAAATATAACATATTGTCTTGTGATGTTTTCAAAGCTTTGTTGGCATTCTTAACATACCAATATGATGTTTTAGTCATGTTGGACTATTCACTGAATAGTTTGTCATACAATTTGATTCGATACGTCGTGGATATGCATCAAATGGTTGTGAAGTTTTAGAGTAATGTTTATGGATGTACATTATCATTATATATTAGTTTTTAAAAGGATATGTGTTTTGTAGTTGAAGATAATTATGTCTGAGTTTTAGTTGATATAGTTGCAAAATAGTGGTGTGGACGAATGTGTTGTATTCCTCGACTTACAGTTGGTGAAGTGCCACGGATGATTGATTAAGGTTCCCTGATGTATTATGTTGCCTCCTTATTCATCTGCAAGTCATATTGGTGGTCAATATTGAAATCTAAGTTTCTTGTATTGGCATATGCTAATTACTTCATCTTTTAGGTTGACTCGTGTGTTTTTGGTCCATGTGACAGTGTGTGGTTGCATGAGATATATTTTGGGTGTATCTAGAAGGTGTGCTGACATGTTGTGATCCATCACATTTAATTTTCATTTCACACTTTCTTTTGAGACTATTTTGGGCTGATGGTTTTGTATGAACATGTTACTTCTTATTAAGTCGACCTAGTGGACATTATTGAGGTTGTAGTTAACATTTAAAGGACAAAATCATTGTATTGATAAAAATATTAAATATATGTGTGGTGTGTGAAGTCATTGTGATAAAGATCAAAGGTTTGGATGCATAATAAAGTAGAGAATATACTTTTTTAGATTTGTACTAAATTGTGAACTGTTATTAGCATTTCGGTATATGCTTTTTCAACAATTCAATTTTGTTGAGATTGTTGTATTAGAAGAATTATATAGTTTCCTGAAGAAGTGATCATCAATGTGTGTAATTAATTATTGTATCTTGTCCTAAGGTTGTGTGCCTTAGCCTGCAAATTATCTTCTAGAGCAGTGAGCTCCCTAGCCTTTGACCTAAACTCTATAATGTGTTATATATATTGTGATCTTGATTCTCACTGTGGTTTTTCCTAGTTTGGGTTTTCCATATAAAAATATTGGTGTTCAGGAGTGTTTGATTTGATGGTTTTAATTATTATTTTTCATTCCCATTG
The DNA here is from genome assembly GCF_030272615.1 of Cryptomeria japonica. Taxonomy (NCBI): domain Eukaryota; kingdom Viridiplantae; phylum Streptophyta; class Pinopsida; order Cupressales; family Cupressaceae; genus Cryptomeria; species Cryptomeria japonica. Next base: position 389,872,870 of record NC_081414.1, on the reverse strand, counting down.
TTGATAAAATGCATGATAGGTAAGAAGTTAAATATGATCAAGTTTTCTAGTAAAATTTAATTCACCCCCCCTCTTAGCAATTCGATAGTGTTCAACACTGTAGTATCAAAGGCGTCTAGGTTCTTTACATTCTACTCTACCTTTTTAGCAACCTCTAGAAGATTGATGAGAGAGGGAATTTGTAACTCAACTACACCTTTAAGAGAACAAAATTGTCTCTTGTATTTATCTTGTCACAACCCTCCTTTATCACTTTTTGATTTCATACAATTCTATTATATTTTTGGTTGAGTTATTGAAAATAATTGAATGAATATTATAAAAGAATATATAATGGACCCACATACACACTTGGAGAATATAATTCAAAAGACATTATTTATTTTTATTTTTATTCCCAATTATGGCACATGTTGTAGGAGAAATTAGAAGCTTCTAGAGGAATCTTCAATACCTTGCACATAACTCCCCCACTAGGATATTAATCAATTTTGCATGGGTCCAATATTGGAAAAGAATCTCATTCTTAATTAATTTCTCTAGATAGTGGAATTAAGGGATTTTTCCTATATATTGTATGCAAGTTTTCAAAAGAGGGGGTTGGTTATTCTTGGAAGAAAGTTTTTCTCAAATAGTTGTTTTAGTAGGCATATTTTCATTTTGGAGAATAGTTAATGTTGGCATTTCAGTAGAAAGAAATATTGTTAGCATTTCAATAAGGATATTGAGAAGGTTGTTGGAGATTATTTGATATAACTGAAAAAAGGATGATAACCATCTTTATAACATTATTTTGCCATTGATGTCAAGAAATTGATTTTCTGATTTAGTATGAATGTTGCCATATCTTGAGAAGATTGATTTGAAGAGAATTAAGATGTCGGTAAAAGACACAGAAAGAATGTGATGAATAAGGGGAGAAATAAGTTATTCAATGGGCAACTATTACTGAGTTAGACAATGATGAGATCATGATGTTTAGATTGTTTTGATATCCTACATATGTTGTTGATTGTAAGGTTAATACTATACTATGTCATCGAGCAAAGAACCTAGTTGGTAAACCCTAAGGAACCTAGTCGGTAAACCCTAAGGTTATCGATATCGGTTAATGAAGGCGGAATGTCTACCGAGTAAAGTTTAGTATTTACCGAGTTGCAACTGAGTTATGATAGATCACATTGGATGGAAAAAGCATTATTTAATGAAGGACAATGATTAGCTGGAGATGTATAAATGATTGGTATGCCATGCATAAAGTTTGTTAAGGATCTATGGCACTGGGAGATCGTCAGGAAGATCTACAGCGCAGATTGAACTACAATAACCTGGTGCAAGTTCCAAGAAAGGAATTGAAGTCCCAAGGCAAGGTAAAACATTTTCAGATCGAAGGATACATTGAACCTAGTCAAGATTGAAGATCTGATGGCTAAGATTGATCATGGGAAATGTGATCAAGGAGATTAAGCAGTTAGCAATTGTTTATAAATAAGGAATTGTTGATAAACAATGTATGTGGGCAAGTGTAAGCACATGGATGCTACATAGTGATTACCGAGCACAAAAGCTTGAAGACCTGTTTGAATAATAGAGTAGGGAGCCCAGCAGAGGGACAAGATAAGTCCTATGACAAGATTGTTTTGAGCAAATAAGAAACTACTTTAGCATTTTAGATGTGAAGTTGTAGATATATTTTTATTACTGTTATTTTGTAAGTGACAGAAAATCTCTTAACTGAGTGGACTTAACAGTCTTATTTGTAAACCCTCTAGCAAGGTAACATTCTAAATGAGTGTTTGAAATCCTTTGACAAGGTCACTTCTAACAAAGTGAAGATCCTAACAAATCTGAGGGAAATCCCTTAACCGGGTCACATCTAGCAATGTGTTTGTAATCTTTAACAGGATTTGCTTTTAACCGAGCATACTCTAGAAGAGTATATTTCTTAGTGGGTTTGAAATCCCACAGTGGTTTTTCCCTATTTGGGTTTCCATGTTAAATCTGGAGTTATGTGTGTTATGATGATTATGTGTTTATGAGTTAGCATGTTTAGTAGTTTTTGGTTATATTGTTGAAGTATAAGTTACCAAGGTTGAATCTATTGATTTTATGGAAGATTAAGTTTGTATGATTCACCCCCCCTCTCATATTGTTAGCTATTGGCATCATAACTTTACAATTGGTATCAGAGCTTTGGACTCTAGAAGAAAAAGTTTAAAGGTACTTGAGGCAAAGATCCGAAGATGTATAAAAGGGATGCACCAAAGCTGAACAAGTCAAGTTTCTCCACATGGCAAAAAAGGATGAAGCTGCATTTATCAGGAATTGGAGAATATGCAACATATTATTTGGAGAATGATTACATACCACCAAGCACCAACCCGATGACCTTGGAAGAGATAATGGAAAAGAAAAAACATGTTCAAGCTATGATTGAAATAAAATCAGCATTGATCGACTCAGAGTTTAATGATCTAGAAGGTTGCAATGATGCAAAAGCAATGTGGACCAAGCTTATATCTGTGTATGGCGGTGATGAACATGTCCAAAAAGAAAAAGTAGATAGTCTAAGAGGACAACTTGAATCCATGAGAATGAATGAAGGTGAGAAAATAACCCAATACAGTACAAGGTTAAAGGAGCAGGAGGAACTATTGAAGAAAAGGATGTAACAAGTAAGTTGTTGAGAACCCTTCTACCTACTTATGCTATTCAAGTCTCTGCAATCAATGAATTGAGGTCTGTAGCTAACATGTTGGTTTCTTTAGATGCTGCTATTGGCAAGGTACATGCATTTGAGTTAAGTAATTTTGATAATAGTGGGTCTTCGGTAAATAAAGTAGAATTTGCATTCAGTTCTTTTCATATTGGTGAATCTGATGATTACAATGATAGAATGAGTAAGTACTCTGAAGGGAATCGCAGTGGAGCAAGTGAAATATTTCGTAAGAACATGGAAGAAGTGCACAAACTGTATGAGGAAATCAAGAAGCAAGAAGAGTTTGAAGCATTATTAGCCAGAAGGTTACTGAGAGGAAAAGGTAAGTATAAAGGAAAGCTACCTTTAAAATGTTTTAATTGTGATAAAATAGGACATATGGCTTCTAACTGTCCTGACAAAGAATCTAGTGAAAAGAGAGAATACCGAGATAACAGGAAGAAAGACAACCAATACAGAGGACACTGAGACTTCAGAAGGAGAGACAGAAAGACATGCCTAGTAGCTGATGAGGAATCCAATGATGATAAATCTGATGAAACTGATACAGAGGAAGTTGTTTATGTGGCTATTAAAGATGGATCTGATGAAGAAAGGTATGAAGAAAAATCCCTAATATCTCACATAAATAATAATGATTCTTGGATCATAGACAATGGATGCTCACATCACATGATAGGTGATAAACACAAGTTTGTTAAATTAGAAGACTATGATGGAGGCTATGTAAGATTTGGTAATGATGCACCATGTTCGGTGAAAGGTAAAGGATCTATAACACTTCTTGACAATGCTAAATGTGATGATGTATACTAGGTTGGAGGTTTGAAATACAATTTGTTGAGTGTAGCACAGCTAAACAATACAAGATACCAAATAGAATTTCAGAAAGGAATTGTCAAAGTTCATGACAAGCATGGAAAGTTAGCTGCTACCGGGACACAAAGAAAAGGTAATACATTTCATCTTGACTCAACTCAGAACAAGTGTCTTTAAGCTAAGATAGATGATACCTGGTTATGGAATAAAAGGTTTTGTCATATAAATTTTGATAATCTGATCAAAATAAGTAAGCACCGACTAAGAGGTCTACTGAGTTTGGGAAAACCTGAGAATGCTATGTGTCGAGGATGCCAGATGGGTAAGATGACAAGATCAAACTTTACAAGTAAGTCCTACACTTCTAAAGGAATTTTAGATCTAGTACACACTGATCTTTGTGGTCCCATGAAAGTTCAAAGTTATTATGGTGATAAATATTTCATATTATTTGTGGATGATTACTCAAGGATGATGTCAGTTATGTTTTTAAAAGAAAAATCAAAAGCTTTTCAAATGTTTAAATGGTACAAGGCAAGAGTTGAAAATGAAACAGGAAGACAACTGAAATGTCTTAGATCTGATAGAGGAGGAGAGTTCACTTCTGATGAATTTAACTTATTCTACAATGATCATGGTATAAAAAGGCAAGTATCTGCACCGAGAATACCTCAGCAAAATGGGATAGCCGAGAGAAGAAACAGATCAATTGTGGATTGTGCCAGAACCCCAATGATAGAAAAAAGGGTACCTCAAACATTTTGGAGAGAAGCAATTAGCACTGCAGTTTACACCCTGAACCGAGTTCAACTGAAGAAAGGAACTATGAAGACACCAAATGAGATCTGGTATGACAAGAAACCTAATTTAAGTTGTTTTAAAATCTTTGGAAATAGATGCTATGTTCACAAAGATAACAGAAATGGAAAGTTTGATCAGAAAAGTGAAGGAATATTTCTTGGTTATTCTTCTAGAAGTAAAGCATTTAAATGTCTGATCAAATCATCTAACAAAATAGTGGAAAGTGCAAATGTGAAAATTGATGAATTTGCAGAAAGAAATGATGAAGGAAATTCCAAAGAACCAGAAGATTATGAAGAATTTGTTTATGTTCAACCGAGAAGTCCTACCGAGAAAGCTGCTGAAGAAAATGAAGATAATGTCCAGTTACCGAGTGATGAAGAAGATCATACAGAACCTACCGAGCCTATCTTAGCCAAATATGTCAGAAGACATCATGCATCAAGTCAGATTATAGGAGATAAGGATGATCCAGTGATGATAAGGAACAAACTGAGACAGAACACATGTCTGATATCTGAATTTGAACCAAGAATAGTGAAAGAGGCATTTAACAGTGAAGATTGGGTAAATGCTATAACAGAAGAGATTGATCAAATCAAGAAGAATGACACATGGACACTGATCCCAAGACCAAAGGACAAAAATGTAATCGGTACTAAGTGGATTTTTAGAAACAAGCTAAATGAAAAAGGTGAGGTCATTCACAACAAAGCAAGACTAGTTTGCATAGGTTATGCTCAAGAAGAAGGAATAGATTATGGTGAGACCTTTGCACCTGTGGCTAGACTCAAGGGAGGAAGAACATTGTTGGCATATGCTGCTTCCAAAAATTTCAAGGTATATCAAACGGATGTTAAATCTACATTTTTGAATGGTATACTAGAAGAAGAAGTTTATATAGAACAACTTGAAGGATTTGTTGAAGACAAGAGTAAAGATCATGTATGTAAATTAAACAAATCTTTATATGGTCTGAAACAAGCACCTAGAGCATGGTATGAGAAACTGCACTCTTACTTAATCAAGATTGGTTTTATAAGGACAAGTGAAAACAACAATATGTACATGAAGAATGATGAGGACAATGGAATACTAATCTCAGATATATTTGTTGATGACATAATATTTTGTGGAAATGACTCTCTATGCAAGAATTTTGGAAATGAAATGTGCAAAGAATTTGAGATGTCATTAATCGGTGAGATAAAGTATTTTATAGGTTTACATATACTGCAAATGAAAGATGAGATTTTCATTACTCAATCCAAGTATATAAAGGAAATCTTGAAGAAATTTGGAATGGAGGATTCTAAACCAGTAAGTACTCCTATGACTACTAACTGTAAACTATCAAAGAATGATGAATCTGCATCAGTTGATGAGACACTTTACCGATCTATGATTGGGAAGTTGCAATACGTTGTGCATAGTAGATCGGATATAGCACATGTAGTAGGTATTTTTGCAAGATTTTTTGCAAATCCCAAGGAAACCCATATGACAGCAATCAAGAGAATTTTTAGATACCTAAGAGGCACTGAAGATTATGGCTTAGTATAAGAAAAGAGGAATGATTTTGATTTAAAAGTTTATACTGATTCTAAGTGGGCAGGCAACATAGATGACAGGAAAAGCATAAGTTGTGGAGCTTTCTTTTTAGGAGAAAGACTAGTGAGTTGTCTTAGTCCTTCTCACAGTCAACAGCAGAAGCTGAATATGTTGTTGCAGCATTGAATTGTACCAATATAGCATGGATCAAATTGATGAATACTAAGAGGGGGGGGGGGGGGGGGGTGAATTAGTATGCCAAAAATCTCTGCACTTAAACACTTTGCAAGACTAATAGTAAATTGGTAAAATAGTTTAGTAGACAAACCGGTTAACACACATTTAAACCAAATAGCTAATAATGCATTCACCCACAAAAGAAAAAACACCATAACACAAGAGATTTTGACGTGGAAACCCAAATGGGAACAACCATGGTGAGATGGAACTCACAAGTAACTATCTATAGAATAGGAACCAGATCGGTTAAGGTCAGACCGGTTAAGGTCTTACTATGTTCTTTACCAGAACAGATCCTGTTAGGAATCTCAATCTCTATTAGGAGATAAGTCCGATTAAAGACTACCTTTCTAGAGGATTTTAGATCCATAGATGTGAACCACCTTGTTAGAGGATTTTCAAAAGGCTTTTGGGCCTACCCGGTTAAGGGCTACAAACTTGTCAAAGATGTGAGTAATCAACAAGTGTTTGATCTAGCTAGTAGCACAGACTGCTCGGTTAGATCCTTGATAGCTCGTTCCTAATGTACTCCAGCATTACTTCAGTCTTCTACACATTCATATTATCTCTAACTCCTCAACCACTTTAAACCCTAGCAACAACATAAACTTTTTCTACAATCACATCAACAACCTAAAACCCTAGACATGATGTCCTTTTAAAGGAATCTTATTTCATGTCGGTCCAATAGGATTACATTACAATTTCTTAGGTTCAATGAACCTAGACATACTTGGTAACACGACACAAAAAGCACCGTTAAAGTGTCGGCACCGTCAAACAATAGGTGGATGGTAACTCATCACAAAATGTCGGTTGGTAACACATCACAGAGTATTACCGGTTCATACAAAAATGTCAGTTGCCAATTTGACAAAAATGAAGACTGGTAAAAATATGTTATGCCGCTTTAATCCCTCGTACCGCTTGGGATCCACAAACTGCTTGGGGTCAACATGCCACTTCAGACCAGGAAACACATTCTGCAAAACACCAATAGTCTAAAGACTATAATACAACATACCGGTTGGAACAAATACCGGTTGTGCTCTAACTCATACATATAAAGGGAATCTCAATGCAAGTGTGTGTTCATCAATGACAATCACAACATAAACATCAAAAATGCCAACAATCTCCCCCTTTGGCATTGATGGCAACACTTAGGAAAATAAAATTTTGGCATCTAAGTGTTTTACAATAAAATCATGCCATTAGCAAAATTGCTCCCCCTAAGCATACACACTATCCCTTTGGCAATACAATGTATAACAATTTTGCATAAAGAGCATAAACATTGAGATATTCAGAGCATATATCAAAATTTTGATTACCAGATACTTCTCACAAATAGAATTTTTCTCCCCCTTTGCCAACAATGACAAAGTACAGCTAAACAACCCTGTTTTCATTTGATATTAAAATAATAAAAGTTTATGATAATAAGGAATAATACTTGTCAAAAATAGATTTAAAGTCCTGCAAGAATTGTTTCATCGATAAAGACCAGGACTCAAGTAGGGAGGTGGCTACTTCTTTCTCTATCTACATCTGGGAGACCTGTTCTTCCATGGCATTGATTGTACTCATCTCCTGTGTAATTGTTAAGGCATCCAGGTTTAGATAGCACTTCTGAAGAATTTGCAATCGTGGGAGTAGAACTAGTTGTAGCTCCTGCAAATCTCTAGACCGGGTGCTGATGTCTTGCTCCATTTTTGTTGTCTAGATGTGAAACCGGTGAACGGTTTGCCCATAAGTTGTAAAGGAATCATAAGGTGGCTTGAATGTGCTCATGTAGGACTGCAAGTCCATTTGAAGCTTTTGCTTCTGAGCTAGCACATCATCATAGAACAGATGGGGTTGGTAGATCTTGCTGAGTAGCAGATTCCCCTCATCCAGAGTGTCCCTTATATCCTTTTGTTCTTTCTTCAATTCAGACCAGAGCTTATTCAACTTCTTCACTAGAGCTATATTAAGAGCTTTTTGATGCTCCTTCTTAACATTTGCCTCTGCTTCCTTCTTCTTCTCCTGTTCCTTATCTTCCTTTTCCTTCTTCTTCCTCTCTGCTTCCTTCTTCTTCTCTTGTTCCTTATCTTCCTCTTCCTTCTTCTTCCTCTCTGCTTCCTTCTTCTTCTCCTATTCCTTATCTTCCTCTTCTTTCTTTTTCTTTTCATCTTCTAGGCTTTGCACCTGATCATCCACTACTGTGCATAGGAGCTTAAGTTTAGCTAGTGATGAATCGGTGTTGGGAAGATTTGTACCGAGTATCAAACCAGTAAGAGTGTCCATATCCACTTGAATTACATCCTTATCCTTCTTCCTTTGAATAATTTCAAGGCCCTCTTGAGCAACCTTGATGCTCTGGATTAGCTCTGTTTCACTTGCAAACTAGAGATCGATAGGACTGGTGAGATCAGTTGGTTTGTCTTGACTCCCGGTTGCCTTTGGAGTCTCCATTTGGGTGCTCTTCTCCGCTTCTCCTGCCTTGTCCTCTTCCGCTTTCTTCTTCTCCACTTCTCTTCTCTTCTTCTCTTCTTTTTCCTCCTCAACCTTTTTCTTTTCTGCTTCCTTCTTCTTCTCCTCTTCCTTATCTTCCTCTTCCTTCTTCTTCCTCTCTGCTTCCTTCTTCTTCTCCTGTTCCTTATCTTCCTCTTCTTTCTTTTTCTTTTCATCTTCTTGCTTCTTTTTCTCTTCTTTATCCTTCTTCTTCTTCTCCTCTTCATCTTTCTTCTTCTTCTTGTCTTCATCTTTCTTCTTCTTCTCTTCTTCATCCTTTTTCTTCTTCTCTTCTTCATCCTTCTTCTTCTTCTCTTCTTCACCCTTTTTCCACTTCTCTTCTTCATCCTTTTTCCTCTGCTCGGCCTGTTCCTTTGCTGCTTCCTGTCTGTCCTCGGCTCGGCTTGCTTATCAACCTGTTCAGCCTGTTGCTCCTATCCTATTGCCTCAAATGGTGTTTCCTAAGTAACATTTTCTACATCCAGGGCATCGACATCAATAGTGTCGACCAGTTCATCAACCGGATTTTCTTCATCATCAAGTACTTCATCCAGTTTGGATATAACCGGTTCTTTCTCAGCTTGCCAGTTGGCTTCAGCCACTCGATGTATCTTCAGAGCTTCTAGAGCATGAGTGTGTGTATCCTTGAGCACTTCCTTACCCTTTCCTTCCAGTAACAGGAGTCTTCTTCTTCTCATGAAGAAAAAACCTTTGTATTTGTTCATTACATCGAACAGTTCCGAATTTGATACATCAGGAAAATGTTCAGCAAAATTTTTTTCTCTTATTTCCTGTTCCTTCTCTATGGAAATGTGCCATTTATTGTCTAAGGACTTATACAAAGAATCCAGTGTTTCAGATCTAATTTCTAAAGGCGACCAGTCATTAACACATAAATACTGAATTATTTCCTTTTCAACCGCTTCCTTTTCATCATCATTAAAGTCATCAAAATACTCATTTAAGTCATGTAGCACTTTTCTCCTAATATTCTTATTGTTATTTGACAATGTGTCAAAGGTTTATAGGAAGAGATATCTATATTTACCAATGCAGATGATGCCGGTTCATTCTTTGTCTTTTTCTTCGTCTGTCTGGCCTTCTTGGGCATCTCCTCAGACACAGTCTCTTCAGAGTCCGGTTCATTTGACTTAGTCTTCCTTTTCCTTTCAAATAATTTTGCAGGTGCCGCTTCCAGTTTCTTTTTGGCTGGTGACCGCTTGGTCACTTTTGGAGTTGCAGTAGTAACGGGTGCTGATGTTGTAGGCACTGCCTTTGCCTTCTTCACTGCAGGTTCTTTTCCTTTCTTTGTAGAGGGTTCCTCGACCGATGTATCCCTTTCCAGATAGGTTCCAGTCCTCTTTGCCTTAGGATCAAGAGGTGAGGCAATAAGGGTAGAGGCATACCCTTCCAGCATATCGTACATCACCTCATAGCCCATTGGCTCCACTTCTTCCTGTCTGAGCTCAACAACCTCCATTATGCATTTATCCACTTGGATGGTGAAATAGATATCATCTTCATATTTCTTGATGATGTCACCTAATATCCTCATTCTTTGGCTCATTTTCTATCTGAACTCATCAAAATACTTGTTTAGAACATCAGGGTAACCGGTTCCAATTGCTTGAATGCTTTCCTTGATTTGCTTGCTCATCGGTTGGTCAGTAGACCACTGGACATCTCCTACTCCTGGAAAGTAGCCTTGGAAATAGAAGAACAACCCAACTAGTAGTTGTCCAAACTTGAACCTTAGTGCATTATCCTGTTTGATCAACTTTAGATTCAACAGGAGTTGTCTCTGCATACTGGTGCATAGATCAAATGATGCATCCTCCTTTATCATCTGGTAAACGACATTACCACTGCAGCAGATACAAAGTTAATTCTTCTAGCAGAGAATGTTCGGTAGCCTATCACCATGCAGGCATACTTAACCAAATCATCCTTGATAGAATTGACTGTCATGCCTTGTGAGTCGCTCACTAAACCAGTGAGCTTGGACATTTCAGTTTTGCTTACCGTCCTTAGGGTTGGCACTTCCCCTCTGTTGTAGAAACCGGTGACTGCATGAATTGCCTACGGCGTGATATCATGTGTTCTCTCCAGGTATATCTTGTCACCATGGACTCTGCTCAGAATGATCCTTATATGATCCTCTGTGAAATCCTCTAAGAAGTAAACAACATTGTGGAGCTTCTTCTTCTCCAAAATATTATACTTCGATTTGATCTTCTTATCCTTTCCACAAACTAAACCTAACTGGGAGTGGATAGCTAGAGACTCTAGGTCTTCAATCTTGCAATCTATGTAGTCAAAAATTCCCTCTTCTACTATCACACCAGCCGAAACTTGTGATAGGGCATTATACTTAGACTTTCATTGAATAAAATTGCAGACTCGACAGATGCACTAGAACTGGTATGAGATGCGGAAGCCATGTTAGAAATTCTAAGAACTCAAGAAATACCTTTTGAAACATGTGAATTTAGGGCTTGCAGATTCTCCTTCACTTCACACTCCATCGGTTATTGAATCACCTCTTTGTGTTTTCCACTTGACCATTTGCAGTTTGAATTTGAATCTCCTTCGCGGTTTCTAAATTTCTCAAAATCTCAGCTCAAATCACCTTTTCATCACTCTAAAACTAATAGTGAGAAATGATTTGAAAAATGTTTGTAAGCATATTCCTCACCTATTATCATTAATGCTCCTCCATTAGGGCGTAAACCCTAATTTGCCTTTTACCGTTTCTGGTCTTCTGCCAACTGACAGGTATCACATGCTAATTAAGGTCTTTTACCGGTGTAAACCGGGGGTTCGAAATATTTTGCCGTTTGCTCCCCCTAAGATTTTCTGAAGCTTAGTTTGCCGGTTCCGTGATTTCCACACTAGGTGGAGAAACCAATTCCTCTTGTAACACCGCTAGTTTCTTCTTCCAGGTTTTGTTCATGTCCACTTGAATAGTTTCAACATCAATTTTTCCTTCCAGAGTGACCGGTATATCATCAGATATGTTCTTTCTTGATCTACAGAATCTAGCATTGTGACCTGGTTTGTTGCAGTGATAGCAGACCAATCCAGATGCTCTCCAAGGTCCATTGTTCATGTTTCCGTTCTTCCTTCTACATGTTGCAGCAGTGTGACCATGACCATGACAAACCATACAGTTTGCTCTCCATCCGGTTGCCTCTTGATAGCCACCGCTTCTTTGCTGATGATTGAAGGCATTAAATCAGTTGTGATTCCGGTTCACAAGGTTTAGGACCAACTCCTTGGGTCCTCTGAGGATATCTATCAATGTTGTTCATAACTGACCTGCATTCAGATGCTCTATGCCCATACTTGTTGCATGCATAACAGTTACCATTGAATCTATAGGATCTAGGCTTATCATTTAGGAAATAAGGAAAATTGTTGTAAGCCTTACTCCTACACACATTTGCAGTATGTCCTTCTTTAAGACAGTTGAAGCAAACAGGTTTAAACTTTTGCTTACCTTTATCCTTTGATGTCGGTTGTTTCTTTGACATTCCAACATTTGTACTAGAGGTCTCACCTTCCTCATGACTGGAATAACCAAGTCCATTGGTATTCTTGACCGGTTTGGTAGATTCAAGCTTTTGCTCTAGCTTGACAATACTCTTGTTGAACTTAGCAAGTATTTCCTTTGACTCAGAGAGTTCTTTGGAAATAACAGCATTTGTTTCCAACAGGTTTTCATTCTTAGAGATGGAAATGTTTAGTTGTCCTTGCATGTCTTCCTTTTCCACTTTTCTTGCATGGAGTTGAGCAGTTAGGGCACTGATCTTTTGTTTCAGCTTGGAGATCTCATGATCTCTTTCTTTCACCAGATCTTTAGCTTTCCTCCGGTTCTCAAGCTTTTCTCAGGTTGGAGTTTGATTCATTCAACTTATTTACTTCTACAATTAGGGCTTCCATGTCTGCTTCATCTGAAGAACTATTTTCAGATAGCTCCATCAGCTTTTCAGCATGTTCTCTCCTTTTTGCTTGAGATGCCTTGTATTTGACCATAAGATCATCATAGGCTTGCTCAGACTGAGTGAGCTGATGTGTAAGTTCCCTTATAGAGTATTCCCCCATATCTCTTTCCAAGTGGTTAAACTTATAGAAAGGTAGGCTCTGATACCAATTGATGAATACTAAGAGGGGGGGTGAATTAGTATGCCAAAAATATCTGCACTTAAACACTTTGCAAGGCTAATAGTAAACCAGTAAAACAATTTAGCAAACAAACCAGTTAACACACATGCAAACCAAATAGCTAATAATGCATTCACCCACAGAAGCAAAAACACCATAACACCAGATTTTGACGTGGAAACCCAAATGGGAAAAACCACGGTGAGATGGAACTCACAAGTAACTATTTGGAGAATAGGAACCAGACCGGTTAAGGTCTTACAATGTTCTTTACCAAAACAAATCCTGTTAGGAATCTCAATCTCTGTTAGGAGATAAGTCCGATTAAAGACTACCTTGCTAGAGGATTTTAGATCCACAGATGTGAACTACCTTGTTAGAGGATTTTCAAAAGGCTTTTGGGCCTACCCGGTTAAGGGCTACAAACTTGTCAAAGATGTGAGTAATCAACAAGTGTTTGATCTAGCTAGTAGCATAGACTGCTCGGTTAGATCCTTGATAGCTCGTTCCTAATGCACTCCAGCATTACTTCAGTCTTCTACACATTCATATTCTCTCCAACTCCTCAACCACCTTAAACCCTAGCAACAACATAAACTTTTGCTACAATCACATCAACAACCTAAAACCCTAGACATGATGTCCTTTTAAAGGAATCTGATTTCATGTCGGTCCAATAGGATTACATACAATTTCCTAGGTTCAATGAACCTGGACATACTTGGTAACATGACACAAAAAGCTTTGTTAAAGTGTCAGCATCATCAAACATTCAATGGATGGTAACTCATCACAAAATGTCGGTTGGTAACTCATCACAGAGTATTACTAGTTCATACAAAAATGCCGGTTGTCGATTTGACAAAAATGAAGACTGGTAAAAATGTGTTATGCCTCTTTAATCCCTCATACCACTTGGGATCCATGAACCGCTTGGGGTCAACATGCCGCTTCAGACTGGGAAACACATTCTATAAAACACCAATAGTCTAAAGACTATAATACAACATACCGGTTGGAACAAATACCGGCTATGCTCTAACTCATACATATAAAGGGGATCTCAATGCAAGTGCATGTTCATCAATGACAATCAAAAATGCCAACACAAACAACTGTTGGAAGGTATAAATGAGAAAGTTACCGAGCCAGTAACTATATTCTGTGATAATACTAGTGCCATTAACATTTCAAAGAATCCAGTAATGCACTCTAAGACAAAGCATATATCTATAAAGTATCATTATCTCAGAGAGGAAGTTAAAGAGAAGAAATTTGTGCTAGAATATATCAGTTCAAAGGAGAAATTAGCAGACATCTTCACAAAGCCACTGCCAAGGGACACTTTTGAGTATCTCAGAAGCAAGTTAGGGGTCCTACCCCTATCTTCTACTCACTGACAGAGTTCGGTGAAAGCATCAATTCGATGAATCTACATAATATCATGTGTGGATTGATGCTAATTTACGCACTTAAGAAGGTTTTCTAAAGGTGTGCAGGAAATAGTGAATAGAGACAAGTTGCTCTGACCAAGACTGAGATGATACATAGCAAGGCAAATCACTTCATGGGGGAAGAAATCATGATTTAGTTCTTTTAGTTTTTGGCATTGTTGTCAAAGGGGGAGAAGACTAAATGGTTGATTGAATGGTAAAGCCCTAAATAAAGAAGATAATGAAAGACTAATGATAGGGGGAGAAGATTACTGCAAAAGGGAGAAGACTAAATGCAAGACAACAACTCAGAAACCTAATGAAAAAGGGAGAAGACTTCAGAAGATTTTAACAACTCAAGGATAACAAAAGAAGTCTAACAACAATTTGAATCCGAATCAATTTGAACATCTTGTTGGTATTACCATTTAAAAGTTGGTTTTGCCATTAATGCCAAAGGGGGAGATTGTTGGCATTTCAGTAGAAAGAAAGATTGTTAGCATTTCAATAAGGATATTGAGAAGGTTGTTGGAGATTATTTGATATAACTGAAAAAAGGATGATAACCATCTTTATAACATTATTTTGTCATTGATGTCAAGAAATTGATTTTCTGATTCAGTATGATGTTGCCATATTTTGAGAAGATTGATTTGAAGAGAATTAAGATGTCAGTAAAAGACATAGAAAGAATGTGATGAATAAGGGGAGAAATAAGTTATTCAATGGGCAACTATTACCGAGTTAGACAATGATGAGATCATGATGTTTAGATTGTTTTGATATCCTACATATGTTGTTGATTGTAAGGTTAATACTATACTATGTCACCGAGCAAAGAACCTAGTCGATAAACCCTAAGGAACCTAGTCGGTAAACTCTAAGGTTATCGATATCAATTAATGAAGGCAGAATGTCTACCAAGTAAAGTTTAGTATTTACCGAGTTGCAACCGAGTTATGACAGATTGCATTGGATGGATAAAAGCATTATTTAATGAAGGACAATGATTAGCTGGAGATGTATAAATGATTGGTATGCCATGCATAAAGTGTGTTAAGGATCTATGGCAATGGGAGATCGGTAGGAAGATCTACAACGCAGATTGAACCGCAATAACCTGGTGCAAGTTCCAAGAAAGGAATGCAAGTCCCAAGGCAAGGTAAAACATTTTTAGATCGAAGGATACATTGAACCTAGTCAAGATTGAAGATCTGACGGCTAAGATTGATCATGGGAAATGTGATCAAGGAGATTAAGCGGTTAGAAATTGTTTATAAATAAGGAATTGTTGATAAACAATGTATGCAGGCAAGTGTAAGCACAGGGATGCTACATAGTGATTACCAAGCATAGAAGCTTGAAGACTTTTTTGAATAATAGAGTAGGGAGCCCAGCAGAGGGACAAGATAAGTCCTATGACAAGATTGTTTTGAGCAAATAAGAATCTGCTTTAGCATTTTAGATGTGAAGTTGCAGATATATTTTTATTACTGTTATTTTGTAAGTGACAGAAAATCTCTTAACCAAGTAGACTTAATAGTCTTATTTGTAAACCCTCTAGCAAGGTAACATTCTAAATGAGTGTTTGAAATCCTTGATAAGGTCACTTCTAACAAAGTGAAGATCCTAACAGATATGAGGGAAATCCCTTAATTGGGTCACATCTAGCAATGTGTTTGTAATCTTTAACAGGATTTGCTTTTAACCGAGCATACTCTAGAAGAGTATATTTCTTAGTGGGTCCGAAATCCCATAGTGGTTTTTCGCTATTTGGGTTTCCATGTTAATTTTGGTGTTATGTGTGTTATGATGATTGTGTGTTTATGAGTTAGCATGTTTAGCAGTTTTTGGTTATATTGTTGAAGTATATACCGAGGTTGAATCTGTTGATTTTATGGAAGATTAAGTATGTATGATTCACCCCCCCCCCCCTCTCATCTTGTTAGCTATTGGCATCAGAACTTTACAATTAAGATTGTTTTGAAGGAATTTTTCCAAGCTTGCAAGGAAGGATCAAGGGAGGTTAGTTGAAGAATTCAGAGGGGATTCTACATCAAGTTGCAAGTATCCAGGTTCTTTTTATTTATTTATTTGAATCATGCATCTTGTTCTTGTTTTAATTTCTTGCTGAGAATTAGATTTCTTGTTTCAATTTCTTGCTACAAATTAGATTAATGAAATCTCATTTCAATTTCTTGTTGAGAATTAGATTTCTTGTTTCAATTTCTTGCTACAAATTAGATTAATGAAATCTCGTTTCAATTTCTAGCTGCAAATTAGATTAATAAAATCTTGTTCAAATTCTTGTTGTGAAGTAGATTAGATAAATAAAATCTTGTTCAAATTCTTGCTGTGAATTAGATTAAAGGAATAAAATCTTGTTCCAAACTCAAAATCTTTTATCTCTGTAAATAATTTCTTTCTCTATGCATATAACCATTGTATTAAGAAATCTTGCTATGTGATATAACATTTCAAGTAAGAATTCTTCTCAGATTATTTGTATAAAATCCCTGTGGAAATATTATCCTATTATTTATTCATTTTCAGAAATCTCTCTCTGTGAATATCAATTTCTTGGAAATCTCATCAACAAATTTGTTGAATATGATCACTGTGAAATCAAATTTAAGCATTTACCTATCTCTGTGATAATTTAGTTGTCTGTATATTGCTGAAACAAAATAATTTCTCTATTTTTTTCATCCCTGTGAATAAATTCTTATTCTCATTTTTACATTAACATTTCTCTTATACATATATCTTTTCATATATTTCTCTCTTATACTATTAAATAAACTGGAATGAAAAAAAAACCACACACACACAGATATATATATATATATATATATATATATATATATATATATATATATATATATATATATATATATATATATATATATTATTAAAATTTATACAAAACAAAATATATACAAAATAGTACGAAGAAATCCATAGATTAAATTTTGTCCTTTGCATGGAATAATGGGCCAACGCAGGGGGGACAGAGTTATGACAACCGTCGGGAGTGGTACCCTCCACTACCCTGTGGTCACTGTTATGGCAGTGGCCGCAGGGGAGTGGAGGGGACCACGACGATCCCCTCATCACTGCAGGCTTGTGCCCGTAGGTCCACTGTGGTGATGGGACCCGTGGCCCCCACTCCCACTTGACTAATAAAGCCACTACATAAATTTAATTTTCGGCAATTGGATTTGTTAATTTCTTTTTTAATTTAAATCTTAGTTTAATAAAATTAAACTTAGGTAAATTCATAATTAAATTATCTTTAGTAAATTTACAATTGATTTATCTTTAGTAAATTTTATAATTGTAAATTAAATTATATCAAATTTAATAATTAGAACTATTCAATCTATTTAAGATCCATTGGGGCACTTAGTTGGCATTTTAGCAATTAATTCATATTAATATGATTCAAACCAAATGTCTAAGCTAATTGCTATTTTTGGGACCAATGACTCTATAAGTGATTATTCTCATGGTAGAAATCAACACATTGCTTAACCTTGCATGTAACTTACACTATCCTTGGTTCATGTGAATTACTTATACATTAATTGCATTTATTAATGACAGAGTTACCTTTTCTTCATCTTCATGCAAGTTACACATTTAGTTATTAATATGCGAGTTTCATAATTGTCATTATTATGCAAGTTATATTTCAAGTTTTGAATATTAAATAATTTAGTTATGGTTTTTATTCCACGTGGTTCATCAAGTAGTTATTTCAATTAATTAAGCTTTGCAATGTCTAATTATGCACATTCAATTCATAATTGTTTTCAAGCATGATATTTTTCATAGCTTCTTAGTTAAGAAAACTAAATAAAGGAAGTCCAGAAAACCAAAACCTAGTAGCGTTCGGTATTTACGGTGCCTCTAGGTCACGCTTATGGGTAATGTCATCATGTTGAACTACTGCACTTAACGCCTAATAAAGCTGCATCACCGACGTCTGTGGTATCGTCCCTATAAATCATCGGGGAGTAATAAGGGACACTTGGAAGTTAAAATCCGAGGGGCGGGTAATCCCCCTTGGATCAATAATCTAATAAGATAATCCTTAAATGATTTTACATCCGCTGAGTTAAACCATAGTAAACCCCCTTTAGGGTTGATTGAGTGAAATGATTTTATGAAATTGATTTAATCTCAAAGAGTTGTTGTCGATTGACAATTGGGTCAAGGGTGACGCTTATGATAGGTATTAGGATCTAGTTGTTTTAGGCCACAAGCAATAGGCCATCTTGAGCCTTTTCTTAAGTGCTACCACCGTGGGTAGCAATCGCAGAGAAACTGTCTAGGACATTGACCCTAGAAAGGGTTGCATACCCACTAATCAGTTTACATCAAACCATAGAGTAGAAAATAGAACTACATACTTTATGCCTTGATCCCGTGCCAAAACGCGTATATAGGCAGTCTAGGGACGGAGTTGTCCCTAGTACTCAGGCATTCGTGGATGGGGTCTAGGTTTGGTAAGAAGAAGGATTGAGTAGAATCCTAATTTGAAAGATAAGTATAATAAAAAGGAAAAAAGTAATTCAATGCATACTTGAAAGGAATCCCGTATGGATTTGCTTGACTTCTCGAGGCTTTAAGCCAAATTCTGAGGCGAAATTCAAGCTTGTATTATGTTATTTTGATTTCTCCTAAGGACGACGACCTCGGTGCACTCCTATTAGAAGAGTGTAGTACTTAGTGAGTGACTCAGGACCCGAATGGTCCCGATGAGTCTAAGTCTCTGGCCAGAGCACCTCCTATCCCAATTGGATAGATGCCTACCCCATATGTGTAGGTGCCTATCCCGTATTGGATAGATGAAACCTCCTGCTCCATATGAACAGATGCCTAACCCGTATGGTTAGATTCTCATCCCGGATGGATGAATGCTTAATCCTAATGGATGGATGTCCAGAGTATGTGATTGAATCAAACACAAATGATTAAAGTTAAAAAAAAATGATCAAGTTTTGTTGGGTTGAGTAAAGTGGGTTATTACATATCTCTTTGCTCTTGTAGTGTGGATAGTTGTGAATGGAGGTGACATATCTTGGTTCTGATAGCACTACCATTGTCCTTGTATATATCAAATGAACTAGATAATTCAGTAATTTGTGACTCAATTGAGTCAATTTGCTCCTTGAATATCTTGGTGGCATCAATTCATCTTAAATAATATCAATACAACCAAGGGAGACCCGAGGGGATGGCAAATCAACCTCGATAGGGAGAGTAGCTTCGGAACCTGTGTCAGACCATTGCTTTGTGGGTAATAAAGAGTGGAACAATGTTGGATGTGAAATTGATCACAAAGCTCATGCACTTCCTGATTCTTAAAAGGGCAACTATGTTTTGTGATTATGGTCATTGGGATTTCATACCAGCATATGATATAATTAAGAAGGAACTTTTCTATTTGCTTGTCGGTTATGCGAGTAAGTGGTATCACCTCCACCCACTTAGTGAAGTATTCTATAGAAACCAAGATTAATTTATGTCCATTGGAAGAAGTAGGGTTGATCTTCCCTACAAGGTCAAGTCCCCATTGGGAAAAGGGTCATGGTGATGTTATGGGTAGAAGATCTTGTGTGAGTGCATGGATGAGATCACCATGAATTTGACACTGGTAACATTTTTTAACATACTTATATGCATCCTTTTGCATGGTTGGCCAGTAGTATCTAGTGCACATAAATTTCTTAGACAAAGCAGTACCACTAGAGTGAGCACTACAAATTCCCTCATGTCCTTTCCTCAAATCCAATTGTGCTTCTTCAGTGTCTAGACATTAGAGAAGAGTGCCATCTAGAATTTTCTGCAATAAGGCATCTACAATAATGACATATCTAGAGTCTTGTTGGATCAAAGTCTTTCATTGACTGCAGGAAAGATCAAGAGACAAGAATTGATTATGTAAATATGCATATATGTCCTTGTACCATAGAGATTTAGGACCAATTCTCTCTCTCTCTCTCTCTCTCTCTCTCTCTCTCTCTCTCTCTCTCTCTCTCTCTCTCTCTCTCTCTCTCTCTCTCTCTCTCTCTCTCTCTCTCTCTCTCTCTCTCTCTCTCTCTCTCTCTCTCTCTCTCTCTCTCTCTCTCTCTCTCTCACACACACACACACACACACACACACATTAGACTGGGGAATTTTGTAAGCTGGGACCATCAACTATTCAACTAAGAAATCAAAGTGTGTCACATTACTCGATATGTCCAAGAGAGATCCTACTTTTGCTATTGCATCGACTGCCTTGTTTTGAAAAAGGGGGACTTTCTCAAAGATGATTTGATTAAAATATTGTTTAAAGTCATCTACCATGCACTTGTATGATATCAACTTATCATCTTTAGTTGTGTAATCATCATTTTCCTATTTGATTATGAGCTGTGAATCCCCATACACATGAAGATCCTTAATTTTCCATTGCAAAACTATTCAAAGTCCTATGATGAGAGTCTCATACTCTACCATATTATTTGCATAGGGAAATTTGATTCTATATGATTTAGGGATTGAATCCACTTGAGGTGTCACAAATAGGACTCCTGCCCCCACTCTATGATTGGTGCAAGGTCCATCAAAGTATAATTTCCATTTTGTTGAAGCAACTAAGGTGAACATTGATTTATCAGGGAAGCTTGTTAAAAAGGGGTGATCAGCTTGAAGTGGAGCATTTTCCAACTTGTATGTTATAATCTATCCTTTGATTTATTCCTTGTCCATGTATTTGATGTCAAACTCATTCAGGATCATGACCCATTTTGTCAACCTTCCTTTCAATGCAACTTTATTTAGGGGGTATTTGAGTGGGTCGATACTTGCTATAAGTTTCACCTTATGACTTAGCATATAGTGTCATAGCTTTTAGGATGCAAAAAATACAACTAGACATGCTCACTCTATTGGAGTGTAATTCAATTTATAACCCACCAATGTTCTACTGATATATTATATATCCCATTCCATCCCTTGGTTATCATGTTGTGCCAAAAGTGCTCCAAGGGATGAGTTGGTTGCAGAAACATATAGTAATAAGGGCTTTCCTTGTGTTGGCAACATTAAGACTAGTGGTGATAACAAGTAGTCCTTTAATGCTTGGAAGGCTTCCTAGCAATGCTTCGTCCACTTGAAGGTCAAGTTCCTTTTCTCAAAAAATGTTGGAAGGGTTCACACTTGTCTGCAAGTTGTTCTATGAACCTCTTGATTAATTGTAGTTTACGTTGTAGACTTCTCAATTGTTTTAAATTTGCAAGAGGAGGCATCTCAATAATAGCTTTGACCTTAGTTGAGTCTACTTCAATACCTCTATTTGACACTATAAACCCCACGAGTTTACTTGTGGATACCCCGAACACACACTTTTTTGGATTCAATAGGACTTTATATTGTTCAAGGCTGACGAATATTTTAGCAAGGAATGTCATCTCTAGTCTTAGACTTAGCCAACAAATCATCTACATGATCTTCCATGATATCATGTATCATATCATGAAATCGTGTTGTCATGGCTCTATAGTAAGTTGCTCCTGCATTTTTGAGTCCAAATGGCATCACATTCCAACAATAAGTTCCCCAAGGATAGGTGAATATAGTGTTATGTTAGTCCTCTGGTGCTATCCTTATCTGATTATATCTTGAAAAACCATCTTTTAAAGATAGCATTTCATGTCTGGTTGTGAGGTCTACTATCATATCAATATTTGAGAGAGGAAAGTCATCTTTAGGATAAGCCTTGTTAAGATCTCATAATTTCATGCAAATGTGAATGCCTCCATTTGGTTTGGTCATAGGTACAAGGTTTGAGATCCATTTGGGATAATCTATGGGTCTAATGAAACCCACAACTAGTAATTTTTGCAACTCTACTTTGACTAGGAGTGCTATTTGAGGATGGTTTTTTCTCAAATTTTGCTTATAAGGTTTTTCTCTTGGAATTAGTGGTAGATGATGCAAAACCAGTTCTGGATCTAAGCCAGACATGTCTACATATGACCAAGCAAAGTTTATCTGCCTTTCTTTGAAAATCTTAATGAACGTTTCCTTTTCTTTTGGTTGTAGTGACTTTGCAAGGCGGATTTTTCTCACATTCTCACCATCTCTAATGTTTAACTCTTTTGATTTTTCTACCAACAATGAGGATATTTTAGATCAAGAGGTAAGATTTCAAAAATTTCACTTGATAGCACCTCAGACTCATCATCTACTTTCTCCTTTCCATGGTCAAATAATGTTCTTTGGTTTCTACTCTTAGATCCTTTGTTTTCATTTTTGTTTTCATGTCCTTCTTGGTCTCCGTGACTAGAGGAAGAGCTTGCTTCCCCAAAGTATTATGCTCTATCAAGATCTATTACAAAACCAACCTTGTGATCCCCATATGGTAGTCCTTCACAAACGTTAAGAAATTCAGCTACCGCTTCATCATTTTTGAACAAATCTAAATGTGGTGTGTCTTGTTGTGCCTAGTCTATGAGGTCAGGAAACATTAGGCAAATGCCATTATCACTATTAAAATAGGAAGTCGCTGATAGTGTATAGGCACAAGTGTCAAAGTACTTCCTCCATGAGTTTGGATCAACTTTTTGTTTTCATAGATAATGTCATCGTCAATAAGGGGTTGATGATCACAAGGAATGTCTACAACATAGGTGCTACTGATATGTAGGGATTGCCATTCATAGTCATGAGAATTAGTTTTAGTCTCAATATAGGTCTCCACATCAGATCCTTCTTCGAAGGATTCGCTAACTTTTTTAATAGGAAGCAAAAGAACACAACCAATTTCCTTGATTCAGGGTTCAATGGCAATTGTTGTTTTCCAAAGCCTATAATCCTCTCCTTGATGATACTCTCCCTCCCTCCCAAGGATGTCATGCATCCTGCATCCACTTGGTTACATGAAAAACTATTTATTAACATATTAACCATATTAATATTTTTTAATAAATATCAATAATAGAATAACTTCATCGTTCAATTTCCAACTACATGCACAAAAATTAATCATTAAATCACTAATTAAAATTAATAAGTTAACCACCAAAACATATCTAATTAATAGATTTTCAACACAAATCAATGCAAGTATGTTTTTAAATTCAACAAAAAATCAAATGACAACATTAAAAACTCCTTGTTGAACTCCAATGCTTCACTTCCATTATTATTTTGATTCTTGTAGTAGGAAGAGTCATGTCATAAAAGGCTTGTAGAATGTTAGCACAAGAATTCGAAGATGGTGGTTGTCAAAAAATGGGAATTGATGCCGAATTTATAGATTCTGGAAGGTCTGATTAGATGGCTGAGATTGATTTAAGAACTAAATCGCTCAACGGTTCAGATTGAATGTGACAAGTTGGTGGGAGAAGATCATTCATGTTAATTGTGTTAGCACATATTTTTACAAAATATTTTGTGCTATATGGAGGCCTTATTTCTATCATATGAGCATTTACTGTTGGTTTGCATGTGCAAGAATCTTATTAGCATGAGTAAAGTTCTTTAAGGATCAGCTGTTTCAAGAGTGTCAAGGTATCACTTGGACACATTAAGGGCATGCATTAAGTAAATACTGCATAAAGAGTCCATCATATCAACATTCTGGCAGATATCAGAAGAGGAGTCAATATGATGAAATTAGAAGTACCTCTGGCTTGCATACACCCTATATGAATAATTGGAGCCATTAACATTTATGGTAATTTTAAATTTATGAAATTTAAATTATCGATATAGGTTATCCCAACAAGACTGCATAGCCAAGTGCAGGAGAAGTAAGAGGATGTATCCATCGGCAAAAGAATTCAATATCGAAAGTGCAGGCAAGTTGTTATATTGATAGCCGATGGAGCTATCATTATAACCCTCACCGATAAGGAGGAGTGCGATTGTAACATTTTAATTATCGGAGTATCCGGAGATGGGAATATTGGGTTACCCCAATGTCTGATAGTATAAATAGGGGAGCCAGGAGGAAAAAGGTGTGAACCAGAAGTAAGATGTTTTCATCAGAGAAAATGTTAACTTTTGGGAGGGAACCAAAATAGCTACACCGATACCCGATAAAGAAAATCTAGGTGGATGACAATATCGACTGGAGTTATGTCGATAAAGAAGTGTTGAGCATGGAGTTTAGAATCTTATTGGGGTAACTTATATTCATCAGCGAGAGATGTTTACATGTTGTCCCGATGCCTGATGAAGAAGTTAAAGTAGAATGTAGACAAGGAGACCTCATCGGGAAAAACTATGTAGATAGAGCGGAGTGGTAGAAAGGTTTTGCAAGATAAAAGTCGGTGTCATCGGGGAATCGGTAAAATATCAACCAGGTTGTTTCGACACCCGATGAAGAAACCAAGAGGAAAGAAGTGCAAACCATAAAAGATAACTCATCAGGGTAGCTTCTACTAGCGGATGAGCATTTCTTGAGTTATGCTGATTTTCGATGGGCAGGATGCCACAGAGGAAAGAAAGGCAGATCTGTCGGGGTGACTTACGGTGATCAAAAGGACAAAACGGAAATTAAAGGAGTGTACATTATGGGTGGCACCAAATAATTAAGTTTGGGTAGAGTTACACCGATTAGTCGTTGAGAAATCTGGTGTGAAAACAAACATGACAGCCATTATTTAATGCATACAACGGATAGCCCTGAAATCACACGAAGCAAATCTAACCAGGATTTTGTTTCAGATGTTAACTATGATGGAGATAAATTTATATATGAGGTCTCATGTACATTTTTCTTTCACAAAGTAATCTATAAGCAGTTTGTTATCTCTCAAGTGCTAATTGAAGTTAGAGTTCAGAAAAGAGGATTTGCAAAATGCAGGGTTCAAGTACGAAAGGAAAAAGGAAGGTCACAAAAATATCTAGTGACACATCGAAACAATCAAAGACAGGAGAGGCTGCGAAGAAGAGGAAGCTAAATCAGGACATGATCGACCAGATGAGTTCTCCGGGAACTAAGTCTAGAAGATTGAAGACAAATTTGCCAATTCATGATCAACTAGAGGATAGGTATAAGGATATAGGTGATGTATGGACCAGAGTGCGAGGATACCAATTGTTCTTATTTCATTACATGAGGAGAAATGACCCGATGCCTATATCTAACCCATGGAGCACTGGTCTAGGAAAACTCACGGTCCCTAATGTATTTGTAAACATAGACTTGCTCAAGGTCCTAGTCAGAAATTATGATGCTACTAAAAGATGCATCATGTTACCCGACGAGACTGTTTTCATTCGTTTCGCAGCAGTGACAATTCAAGAAGTTTTGGGGTTTGAATTCTAAGACGGAGGTGCCTCTATCTTTTGATGATTTGGAGGAAGAATACAGAAAGATGGACACCACATATCAAGGGTGGAATTTGGTATTTCATAAGGCTGAGAAAGGAAGATTGATGGAGGAAGACGGTCCGCCTTATCATATCAACATTTTCAAAAAATATTTCCAATATACCTAAATGTCTTGTGGACAAGTTAGAGTCGAGGCTCCAGATGTAGCAAGAATGGGACCGCTAGTTTTACCAGCTGATATCCAAAGGCATGAACCAAGAGTGTTTGATTTTGCTGCATGTTTGGCAGACAGATTGCATGAGGGTTTTTCTGAACTTTAAGAACAGTCTTGATAAGCATTTCAAGCATTATTCTCTGTTAATGTGTATAATATTATTTTATGGTCAATTCAAAGGACTGTGGCCAGAGGGTTTGAGAGTAAACCAATTTGGAAAGAACGAACAGGAGCAACCTGTGTAGCTATGGGTTTCTATATGGGATTCTAGGTATGCGAGTTCCCATTATGTTAAGTTTGAAGAATTTTTCATCAAACCCTTGTTTAGAATGTACAATGAAACTAAGGATCCATTTCGGAAACTATTAAGAAGTTTCTTCGGCCATTCGAGCACCATAATACAAAAGTGAATCATAATTCGGGTGATTGGTTTTCCTATGCCAATTTCACTTTTGTTAGAGTGCTCAGTTTTGAGGGTTCACCATATGTATTGCCTAAACCGATACCTGATCGTATTGCATTTTTAGGAATTGTTAGACAGCTTAGTGTTTCCAATGCTCATAACTTTGGGGATGCACGTAAGCAGGCCTTTTTGCCAGGGACTTTGGAGATTTTAGGATTGTATCAACCAGGGCTTATGAAGCCATTGACAAAAAGTTAGCAGATGAATACAATTTGTTGTTACACACACCCAGGAAGAATTATGATCCTGAGGGATATATAAACATGTGCAGGAAAGGGCAGGCCCTAAAAGGTTATATCCATTTTATTGATGATATGGAAGATTTGTGCAGAAATAATGAAGTGGAAGAATTGGTTGATGTGATGGAAGATTTGGAGAAAAGGTTACAAGAGAAAAAACAAAGGTCAGAGGACCTCCAA
The DNA here is from genome assembly GCF_030272615.1 of Cryptomeria japonica. Taxonomy (NCBI): domain Eukaryota; kingdom Viridiplantae; phylum Streptophyta; class Pinopsida; order Cupressales; family Cupressaceae; genus Cryptomeria; species Cryptomeria japonica. Next base: position 389,846,214 of record NC_081414.1, on the reverse strand, counting down.
GGTGAAGAAGAGGAATGCACAGAAAGTGACTCAGGGGAGAATGAAGTTGTATCAAAACTACAAGTACCTAATAGAGAAGAAGAGCCTAATGCACAAGACAAATTAATCACAATCTTGAATGTAGAGGTAGATGATAGAATGATTGAGCACACCACTTTTGTATCAAATGATCAATTCATAAAATCTAAAGAGTTTAAATCATTCCTATATCATTTCAAAGGTAAGAAATTAAGGTAAGCAGTGCCAAATATTACCCCTGAAAATGAAGCAGAAATGAAGAGGAGGTTGAGGGAAGACATCAATGCAGAAGTTGAGAATATGACCCCACAGAAGGGGAGGCAATTACTAGTGGAGGCTGGTATAATTGTGTTTCCAAGATGGGACTTGAGTGCCTCATTTGTTTTTGATACTTTGTTGCACTCGGATAATAGGGATATGAAATTAGATATCCAAGGAGTAAAATATATTTTTATTGGATCAAGGTATGATCCAAATGAGGAAGAAATGTTGCTATGGGCCCTATACCCTCCCAATAAGAGACCTAAGATAATAGATGTAGATAAGGATTTCGGTCATATAATGAGGTTGAAAGTTGGAGAGGTGGATCCTATGGTCACTACAGATATAGGGATTGACATTTCCAAGTTTAATAAGGTTTAGTTGAAGTGGGAACTTGCTGAAAAGCATAAATACAAAGAATTGTATGAAGAAGATTTAAAAAGAGAAGGTCATCCAGTACCACAAATCACTGACTCTAGTGCCCAATGGAAAAGGAAGTTTGAGAAACTAGCCTTGAAACAACATAAGATGAAGAAGCAAATGAAAACTATCAGGATGGATGTTGCCTGTGTATTCATGACAAGCAGGTATGAAAATATAGAAAAGGTTTTGGATGAATTTTGGGGTGTATATCATAAAAACATGGATATAATAGTCTCAAACCAGAGGATTTATGATAGACTCAATCTGCTATTACAGAATGAGACATTGAAAGAAAAGACTATCAGAAGGATAACATAGTTATTTGAAATTCATGAAAAGTATACAAAAGAGTTGAAGGAAGAGTTCTAGGAGTGCCAAGAGGTTTTGCAAAATGAGATTCCCAGTTTGGTTAATGATGTAGGGGTTATCAAGGACAAAGGTGCATGACTCTCAAAATGTAAGGCTTTACTTAGTGTAGCCCTCAGTGTCTCCCAAGCAGATGCCCTGGATATGAATGAGACATTGGACCGATTAGAAAACCTAATCAAGATAGAGATGGCGCTTAGGGATACAATTTTTAATGCAGTTACATACAAGGATGAAGGCTACCTTAAACACATTAGAAAATGCGAGAAGAGGTTGGATCCAAAGAATTGAAGTTTTTATTTCTCATTCTTTTATAATTGTCTTATGTTAGCCGTTAAGTTGTTAGGTGTTAGGTTTTAGTAGATTTTAGTTTAGCTAAATGAAAGGGTGTGTCCTTTCATCTATGCCTATTGATTCACATATTTTTAGTGAGTAATTTTGTATGTAGATGACATTGATGATCTATGATTTTTAGAAGAATTACAAAAAAGAAACAATCACTTCTGCCTGTAAGGGCTGTAAGTTATATGTATCAGGGAAGTCTATAGGAACAAGAATCATCTTTTTTGTGCAAACAAACTGTAATGGAGCATCTTCAGGTGCACCTTATGTATACAATCATTTCCTAAAGATTAATATACAAGATTCATTGTTTCTTTTCCAAATATTGTGCATACTTTTGTGTTGATGAGTTATCTTTGTCCTATTGATAAATTTGTCATTTGATTTACCATGATGTGCCATCACATGTTGTTGCATTAAATATGAGATTGGGTTTTCATTGTTTGTGTAGCACATACTGAAGTCATCATAGTTGATAATTAATATTGTCTTTGGAGTTGATAACATCTCTTATCCACAAAGTGTCATAAATATCCCTGGATAGAGGCACTAGTTTGTTATTCATCTTTTAAGGTCCTAGTTTGTTATGCATTTAAGGTCCTTAATGAAGAAGGCATTCTTGCCAAATCCTATACAAACTAATCTTTGCATATTTCTTTTAAGTCCTGAAAGAATTCTTATTCTTAATATACAATCATAATCATTTTCATTTTGTCTCAAAAGGCTTTCACTTAAAGCACACAATAAAGCATAATTGCATAACAATCATTTGCCAGTTTTGCATTTGCTAATCATAAAACTTAAATCCACTTTAAATAACTCTTTTGTGCTTGAAAGGGAAAGGTATACCTACCTAGGTTCAGGGGAGCCATAAGTGCAGAGGGATTTGGTCTTCGACCATCCCTGTTCGTTGGCCAAGGCTAGTTGGATTAGTTGAGGATTTGGGAGACCCTTAAGTTTTCCAATCTATGGTTTTGGGCACCAACATATTGAGTTTGATTGATAGATTGACTAGATTTTATGAAGAGATAATTGACTTGACCGTAAGTTAGACAAGATTGATTATTCAGTTAATTTTTTTGATTGAATAGTTAACTAATTTGATTGATCAGATACTGATTAAATTGATTAGTTAAGTGGATTGATTGATTAGTCACAAAAAGGTGATTGATAGTTAACTAATTCAATTGATTAATTAGAAAAGGCTAATTGAGAGTTGATTGGATGTTAGTGGCAGTTAGAATTTTGGCATGTGTTGTAGGAAATTAGCATGAAATACAATTTAATTTGCATTTTGATTTTTTAAAATGTCAAATGAAATCAAAATTAATGAAATTGGAAGAAATTTGAATTTGGGGAGAATTCATTTGAAATGGAGGGAAATTAAATTAAATAAATTTATGAAATTTATTTAATTTGGAGGATATAATTAGATAATTAAATAATTTAAAGAAATTATTTAATCATGGGAAAATAGAAATTGAACTTAATTAAATAATAAAAATCACTTGATTAAGGTACATACGTAATTATAATTAATTAAACAATAAAATTATCTATTTAATTTAAGAGATGAATAATTAATTGATCAAATTATTAGGATAGAAACTGAACAATTAATTTGTGATGAAAAATGAGAGTATTGACCTAGAAGAATGAAATTAGATTAATTAAATAATTTAAAATTATTTAATTAATAAAGAGGAATAATTAGCGATGTTAGTAATGCGACAATTTCAATTTTCTACACCAACCATTAAGAATTTTCATTCATAGTGAAATCAAAACAATATCATTGATTTGTTGGTTGAAAATTTTGCAAACTAGATGAGTTTACAAAATTGTGATTTCAACCACAGTATCTGAGATTAAATCTCTCCTAACCTCTAAGAGAAGGCTCCCCCTTTAACTTACTACTCAATCTTTCTAGAACAAGATACAACTATCGATTTCTAATGTAAACTTGGGTGGTGCATTATCTTATCCTCTTTTTTCAGAATAGATGTCATTCTCCACTCTTTCTTCAAGAAAGAAATTACAATACAGAGCAGCAATAATTCTTACAATTTCAATGTTATAAATTAACTCAAAATTTATCAATGATAAGAATACAAATAAATAAAGAAGCAAAGTTTCTATAAAGGCCCAAAGTCCTTTGTTGCTTCTCCGGGATGGAAAATAGTGCTTAACCTCAAAGTCTTGAAAATCACTATTGTCCTATAAACCTTTCCTCAAATAATTTCTTTTGTAACCCAAGGTATCAAATTGAGATATTCAAAGTAAATCATAAAGTCTTTATCTTGATATCCTATTACAACTTTAAACATATTTTTCCAAAATTATAAAATGAAGCTCAAAGTTTTCAGATCAAGATTTCTTTTCCAAGATGGAACAACAAAGCACAAAGTCTTTGAAATGCTATCTTATTATATTTTAGCTAACTTTTATCTTGAAAATTCCAATATGAAGCTCAAATTCTTCAAAGTGATATCAAATTCATTCCTAATTCTATTAACAAGAGCTTAAATACGATACAAAGTTCACAAACCAACAATTGTTTCTACTCTTTAACAATATTTTCTCAACAACATCTTTACTTGAGAAAAATAAGAATTTACAATAAGAATGACGTAAGAACACTCTCACCATAAATCCCAATGAATAAAACTTAAAATCTAAATGCCAAAGCTTTCTTCTTATTTGATAGAGTTTGAAAAATAACAATAGGAATACAAAGTTTCACTTTTGTTCTTCACTTTGGTAGAGTTTTGTTGCATATAGATTAAAGATAAAAATTAAAATAAGCAACCTCATATATATAGGTGAGGTGAATTGAGAAAATTAAGGAAAAACCATGACTAAAACAAAGAAGAGTCTTGTTTGACTTAGAACTTGTGCATTCCCTAGGTGCAAAAACTTAAATACAAAATGACACTTGAAGTGTCAAAGTCTTATTACAAAAATGCATCTACAAATTCTAAACTATAAAAAATACGAAGTGTCGTCAGACATAGTGTTTAAATCATGCTTCATGAATTCCTCAAACTTTTGCAAAATGGTTTTAATTTGTTCCCCATCAGGCCCCTTGGTATGGCTTGCAATAACTTTGAGCCAAGTGATGGAATCTCCAAGGCTCATGTAGCATTTATTGTGCTTTTCAGAAGAGATGCTAAATCATCCAAATTTACTTGAATATCTATCAACTTATCAATTGAGGATAATCAGAAAACCTGCTTGTCAACCTCTTCACCAACTAGCAAACTTAATTCTTTGATAGTGGTATCTTCATGAAGGGGATTTTGATTCTCATCGAGGAAGGTGCAAGAAAGTGTCGATATCTTCTCAATGACATCCTTCCCTTTGTCACTACATTCTTTTCGCTCTTTCCTCATATCTTTGATAAGTGTCTCTAGGACATTCATATGATTTTCTAATGCTTTCCTTTGCTCAATGTACATATCCCTTGAATGGAGTAATCCATTGTCAACCAGAACATCCAATTAGAAATCTTCTAACTTTAACCAAGACATGAAGTCTTTCTCATATGCCTCCAATTCATTTGAAAATAAATTCAAAGTTTTATCAATCACAATCTTTACCTCCTCTAAGTTGTTCATTAGAGCAATTATTGAACATAGGATATGAGCTCCTTGGCCTAGAAACCTATCCATCCATTCACCAACTATTCTCCTATGAGAATTGAACTGTTCATCTTGTCTAATGATTTGTTAATCCACTAAAGAGGTGTGATGAAGTCACTGGTTAGGAGGGACCTCAAAGAGATCAATCTGGACCAGTCAACAAGACTAAACACAATCAAAATACAAAGATAAGATGGGGGCAATGCAGAACAAATTGTATTTGTAGTGTCATAAAATTGCAACCCTTGCAATTTTGAACCACATTAGTCACGCATGCCAATTGAATCCCTAGGCTTGATCGGAGACCAGAGACTTGCTCAACACCTGAAAACTGCATCTTTCTTGCCCTCTACACTGCCCGAACTGCATCTTGTCCTGGAAAATAAGGCAGTATGACCCTTTCCAATTGTGTTTTGGTGGTTGTGCATTGAGTAGGAAAACTCCCCAGTGTCAGCTTGTGATGGAAAATCAGTCAATTAACCCTAATTGACAAGTATATAAGTCACATTTCCCCTTCCATTTTGGCATAACACAAATACATGAGATCATGCATTCAATCATTCAAGAGTATTCAAGCCTTCCTTTCCAGCATTGATAATTCTCAAGTCTCCTTTCAAGGCTAAGGTGTTGCATTCAAGTCAAGGATTCAACCATTGAAGAGTAGATTCATTCCAACATTCAACTTCATACAAGCAATTCTATCACAACCTCCCTTGAGGTGATTTACATTTTAGTCTTTCATTTACATTTACTTGCAAGTACTTCCTTTCATCATTTGGTTAATTCCAAAACTAGGGTTTGACCTGAAGGCAAACCCCCAATACCAACCCTTTTCCTCTCTTTTTTGTGTGTAGGTTGCAGGTGAGAAATTGTACTTTCAGATTTGGACTCCATTTGTAGAGGCGGAAAAACCCTTTTCATTTCGTGGTTTTTCAGAGGACCGTGTACACTTTCACCACAGTCCATACAACTTTTTCTCAAATTTGCAGGGCAGCTTCCTCTCGACGTATTATTGCCAGATCCAGGTGCACAACTTCATCCTACACTTCTATCTCGAGTTATAATCAAATCTTTGTTACTTTTTCACTTGGTTATAAGTACACAATTCAATTCAAATCTCATTCTAGAAGAGGGGATTAACTTACCATTCTTATATCACTCAAAATTCAATCTCCTTTTCTGGAGGTTGAATCTAGCGCATTTCCCCCCCTCTTCTAATGTAATGCGAAGGGAAATCCAAAGTGAAACTTTCATCTCTCCTCAGAGGGAAGAAAAGCTTTCCTCTAGATCTCCATCATTCACCTTTTTCAACATTACATCTTGGTGAACCCGACGTCTTACATTCTTTATTATAAAAATCATTGCATATTTTTCATTTACAAGATTAATTTTTATGCAAACTTAGTGGTTAATTCATTCAAAACCCTAGTTTTTAAAATTGAAATTGAACTTGTGTTTTGTAAAACTTGCTTGTTATTGTCTTAGATCTGAAAATTGCTTTTGTTTGTCAAATTCAATTTCTTCATTGCCTTGTTCAATTTGCAAATCAAATTCACAAAATTAAGAGGTTAATTGTTAAAACCCTAATTTTTAAAAATCGTCTTGAAATTGTGAAAAAATTTAATTTTTATATTTATGACTATTTTCATGCTTATCTTTTGTCCTACAATTCCAATTTTTAATTTCCCTCCTTTTTCAAAATTCAAAATTTTAAAAATTAAGTGGTTAGGTCCTAAAACCCTAATTTTCAAATTTAATTGGATTTTTTGCAAATTTCATTCAATTTCATTCAAATTCATATTTCTAAACATTTTCCAAGGTGTCCCTCCCCTTGAGGTTTGACCCTTTTCAAATTTGCAGTCCAATTCTCTCTTTTTTTCTTCAAAACCCTAATAGGGTCATATTTTCACATTTGAACCTTAATTTTTCCTATTTAGAAATCGTAAAATCTACCAATTTTGGGGGATTAGCTTTAAAATCATCGTAATATTCATCCCTAAAAATTTTGAAAAAAGTTGGTCGGATCGTGTGCATTTTCGCCACGGTCCTGGGCTTTTTTCCCAAAATTTCAGGAGACTGTTATGAATGTATTTAATAGCCCAAATCTAGAAGATTGGCTGCTTTTGTCAATTTTTGATGCCTCTAAAATAAAAAATATCTCCAAAATTCAACATTTCAAATTTTAAGAAAAATTTTAAAATTAAGAGGTTACTTATAATCTGCCCTGATTTTTAAAAATTATGTTTTTTTTTTATCAATTTTAATATTAAGTGGTATCCCCTTGGCCCTAATTTTAAAATTCCAATTTCCTTTGATTTATTATTTTGGAAATTGTGTCCTTGTCTTCCTCCAACAAAGTTCAAATTGTTTAATCATTATTTTCTTAAATTTTGCAATACTCAATTTTGTAAGCTTTGTTCAAAATTCAAAATTTCAATTTTCCCTCTAGTGCATGAGTTTTACCACTATTATTCCTACCTACACTATCCCCGTTAGATGAAGCATTAGAATTAAGGCTTCCCAAGGTTTAATTACTGAGGACATGGAGCCTAATTTGAGCGACTTCTTTAATGAGGATAATGCTAATTCTTCCCATCCTAATCATGTCGATGTCTATCCAATTGATGAATCCCATGATGAACATGAAGAAGCTTTGACTAGAGTTTCCATAGATCAACTTTCAAAATTGGACAATCAATTTGATAACTTTCAACAATAGATGTCCCAAGAGTACCCTAATAGTGAAGCTCTTCCATTAATTGAAGGCCTTAAACGCATGATTCAAAGTGATAAGAATGAAATTGAAATATTGTGTGGCATTGCTCATATTGTTGATTCTAATGTCATGCCTATCACGAGTTGTGCTGAAAAACTTAGGTTATTCACAACCTTCAAATCAAATCAATTCTTCTATTCCTTTGACCACTTCAATGGCTAGTATTCCTACTTTCACTTCAAACATCGTGGCTACATCAACTCAAAATGTCATTCTCACAACCATTGATCATGGGGACAATCCCTCTTCTTCATTTAATCCTCCATCTTTACCTATGTCTTCCATAAGTATTCCTATTATCCCCCAGCCAATCAATGTGACACAAGGGGGAAATTCATTTAGCAATTTTGTTCCTCCTTTAAGTGTCTCATTTCCTACACAATCATCACCTATGCCTACTTATCATAATGTCCCACCACCTTATTCTCAATCCATGCCTTCCTTCAATAAAATCATACCACCTTCTCAATCAACTATGTCCAACATTAATTCTTCTACTAAAGCAATCATCAACAATCTTGCTCAAGCTATTACTTCCTTACAACAACAAATTTCTTCTATGAGTCAATCCAAGTTTAGTGTGCCTACCTTTGATGTTGCGAGCCCACTTTCTCTGGAAATTGTTAAAGTCGTGCCACCTAAGAATGTTGAGGTCCCTAAACTGGAACTCTATAATGGAAAAGGTGTTCCTCTTAGGCATGTCAAAACATTTCAAACATTGTGTATTGATTTTGTTTATGATCAAAGATTGCTTGCAAAATTGTATACAAGAACATTAAGAGATAAGACTTTACAATGGTATTTCTCTTTGCCTTCTTATTACATCACTTCTTTTCAACAACTAGTAAATGCTTTCATCCAATAATTTCAAAATAACATTGGTCCTAAAATAAAAGTGACCAATTTCATTGGTAGATATAAGAATTTGTGTGCTTAAATTTATTTTCATGTACCTTATAATGATATTCAATGAATTTTTATTTCTAATTTGCAAAAATATATTAGGGAAAAGCTTCTTTTGTCTGAGTTTACCTCCTTTTCGCAGTTGTGCGCAACACTCCACAATTATCAACTGGTTGTGAGTCAAATGGAGAAATCCACTCCTATGGCTCTGATTGATAAAGGGGAGAATGTTCAACAACCATTTGCGAAGTTCAAACCAAAAAAAGGCTTCATAAAATTTAATGATACAATCAACAACATCAATATGAATTCTACAACAGGTGTGCCTTCTATTTCTAAATTTTTCAAAAGAGGAAAATAGTTTACTCCTTTGGATGAATCTTTACATAGTATTATGTCTCAGTTGTTGCAAAGAAATGTTATCAAACTTTTGTTAGACAGTTCAAATAACCGAAAGACAACTAAGAGGGGGGGGGGGGGGGGGTGAATCAGTTGTCACCAGATTACTGAAACCTTAAGCAATTAAAACTTTAATACTAGAACCCAAAACATCAATACTGGAATGCATAAACCAAATACCATAATAGAAGATAAACTAATTAAGCATAAGCAATAATCAAAGAATAAATACCATCCACATGACACCAAGATTTATATGTGGAAAAGCCAGTAAAGGGAAAAACCACGATGGGAAGCCTACCCATAGTTAGATAATACTTTTGCAGTAAGTATGTGAATTACAATTAAGAGGCCTACACTTGCAGGAAGGGCAACATCCTAGAGTGCACCACTCATCACAAAAGGAGTCTCACTTACTACACAGAAATCCAGACTACAATTTGGAGAAATGAATGAACTGTAAAGATAACATTTCCTATCCCTAAGTACAGTTCTAGTTAAGCTCAATACCAAAAGACTAAATCCTCTTACATAAACCCAACTTGATTACCAATGATCGACCAAATCCTCTACCTGAATGATTATTACATTATTTTCTCCTTACATATCCATATCCCATTCCATGATATAATCTACAATGAGATCTTACATCATATCTGTACAAACCCTCGACCATAAACAATAAGGTCAGCCACTAGATAATAAAACAATTACATAATTACAAAACATGTCGGCCAGAGACCAAACAAATAATATTCAACCCATAAGACATCCTGGAAACACATTGAGAGGTCAATTCCATACGTTACATTACCAGTCCATAACCTAGATACGCCGGGACACAATTTAGGTCCATACATGCCAAAACAATAATCCTAATCATCTAAGTCTCGAACACGATCACCATCAACATCCTGAAACTCCACCAGAAGCCGCACCAACACCACTAATGCAATTCATCAAAGATCTTCAACAAATCTCTATCGGTGAAACCCTCATCGGAACCACAAACCAGGCTTCCAAGCAAACAGGATAGCATCCAATCACCAAATAAAAACCAACTGATTGAACATGAACATGACTAAGCCAATTCCATAACCCAAACATATCAGATCATACCGGATCCAATCCAACTAGAAACCAAACATCCTACTGGGACTAGAAGCGTGTTGATAAAGCATCAAAAACAGCTAGTGTTGACATCAATGACAAAACATCAATGCAACACATAATCAATTCCTCCAAATGGCCAACAATCTCCCCCTTTGGCATTGATGGCAACACTAGATGTGAAAAACATCTAAGTGCCAAGAAATGCCAAACAAGTCTCTCCCAATGGAAGACAACCAACAATCTCCCAAACAAATATATAGCAATGAAGTTCTGAAACAAAGACCAAACTCCCCCTATGAATGATATCTTTGTAAATCTTTTTTTTTCACATATATATCTCTCCCTTTGACATCAATGTCAGAAATCTAAAATAAATATCAAAGAAAAAACATAAACCACTGAAACACAAGGCTAACTACTCCCCCTGAGTAGTAGCATCCCCACATCAAAGTCAAAATGAATAATATCTCTGATAAAGCATATTGGACTGATGCCAAATAACATCAATCAGTTCTCTATCGGAGGGGTAGAAACCCCTAATCCGTCTCTCAGGTACTCAAATGATTCTTTAGGCAAAGGTTTAGTGGAAATATCTGCAATCTAATCTTTAGTGTTCACATAAACCAGTCTAACTTCATTTTCTTCCACCTTCTCCTTTAGAAAGTTATAGTTGATAGATATGTGCTTTGTCTTAGAGTGAAATACAAGATTCTTTGATATGTCAATAGCAGCAGAGTTATCATTGTGAATAACTACCAGTCTAGTGCAATTCACTTTAATATCCTTCAACATTTGCTTCATCCATAAAACCTGTGTACAGTTAGTAGCAGCAACAACATACTCAGCTTCAACAGTAGATAAATAGGTACATGATTATTTTCTTGTTGATCCATGAAACCAACTTCTTTCCAAGAAAGAAAGCTCCACTGAAAGTACTTTTCTGGTCATCAACATCACCAGCCCAATCTGCATCTATATATGCACATAAAGTAAATTCATCATCCTTAGGGTACCAGAAACCATATTCAGATGTACCTTGCAAGTATCTAAAAATTATTTTCACCGCACTCTCATGATTTTCTCTACAATCACTCTAAAATCTAGATGCAATACAAACAACATTTATTATGTCAGGCCTAATCTGAGTCAAATATAGCAGACCTCCAATCATAGATTTGTATCTTGTAGGATTTACCAGTGCAGAAACATCTTTCCTTGTCAATTTATCACTTGTAACCATAGGAGTACTTATCGGTTTAAAAACTACCATACTAAATTTATTCAACAATTCCCTGGCATACTTAATTTGATAGATGAAAATACCTTAATTAGTCTGAGTAATCTGCAAACCTAAGAAAATTTTCATTTCCCCAATCATACACATTTCAAATTCTTTCTCCATATTCTTATAAAATTCCATGCACAACTTATCTTCACCTCCAAAAATTATGTCATCAATAAAAACTTCAATAATCAATATATTATCATCAGTGACTTTATAATATAAATTACTATCAACATTACCTTTAGTGAAACCAAGCTTCAAAAGATATTTATCTACCCTTGCATACCAAGCTCTAGGTGCCTGTTTCAATCCATATAAAGATTTCCTTAACCTGCACACCATGTTTGTATCATCTAAAAGTGAAAAACCATCAGGTTGCTCAATGTAAATGTTGGTAAACAGATTTGTCCCTTTCAATAAATTTATTTATTCTCTCTGAACAGAGATGTAACTCCTATTAGCCCGATTATGAAAGTTAAAAAAATTACCAATTGGATGAATTAATTAAAATTCAACCTCTGCATTAGAGGCTAGCTCCTCGTATGATCCACAATGAATTTAATACACAAATGAAATGTTGACACTTTTTACCAGAAAGCATGGAAAGGCTTAAGCGTTCAGCCATCAACACAAAAGAATGCTTTCACACTGAAACAAAGAAAATATTTTGAAGATTCAATTGAGTTCATAGACTCTGATTCACACACATGTTCACCTAATAAATCTAGAGCATAGCAAATGCATAGCAGTATTGATGTCTAATCAATTCCCTCTCATGCCTCACAGGACAAGGGGATTAGCACAACTCAATCCACAATGAATCTGCTAACAAGTAATGGTAACCATGAATCCAGAAAAAAAAAATAAAAAAAATAACTGATCATAAAATGATATCATGCCCATAACAAATTTCTCAAGAAAGATTACAAATCTTCAAACACACAGATTCAAAGAATGCATTTCATAACACTTTATTGATAATCAACCATTCCAGTTTAAAGCAATTCATAGAAAAACCAAAATGAATATTATTTGTTGCTCGAAAAATCACAGTTTTTCCGACCTTAACAAAAACAAGTTTTCCAGCTTAAGTAGCCTCCAAGCTCATAGTTTTTACATGACAAATTTAAACTTTACTTTAACCAAAGATTAAAGAAACCGTTCGCTAAAAAAGGAAAGAAAAACTAAAACAACAGCCACTGCGAAGCTGACAACTCATTTTTGGATTAACTATGCTTCCACTTTTAGAGGAGGTTACTGATCTGTCTTGCTTTGCCATAGAACCACACCATTCCAAGTGTGCCTCTGAGAAGCTCAAGATGACCTGAAAATAAGGAAGACCAATGTGCTAAATCCTTTGCTTCCACACCTCCTTATCCATGTTCACATGCGCCACTCTTTCCTTGTGTACCTCCAAATGATTAGAACAGACTGTGAGCATCGATTCGATCCTAGCCACCTTTGAGAAGTCATCTGTGGTTAAAGATTTCATTATCTGAATGAATTGTATTCTTTCCTAAAAGATATTGGTCATATCTGCGGCCGCCTCAATTTTCTTAGCACCATCTTTCATGAGCCGGATGTCAATGCACTTGAGATCCTTCTGCATTGTATCAATCAAGTATGTCAATCCTCTGAGCAATTTGGTGGACTCTTCATGACCTTGTTTAATGATCGAGTTACGCCACTCCACATTCTTCTTTGATAGATACAATACATTATCATCCAGATTTTCTACTATTTTTTTGGCCAAGAACTTCATCACTCCATATTTATGTATATCATTCATTTGTACAAGGACCGCCACCCATTTGATCCTTTATTTCTCCCAAGCCATTGTTTCCAGCTCTAATTCCTTGCTCACAATCTCAGCATCTTTATAAACCTTCACCAGATTGACGATGTAGTCTGATCCTTGTTGCATTATAAGATCCAACAATTTATTGAACATCTCTATAACTGTTCTATTCCTTTGAACTTGGTCCAACATCTTCTGATTGGCCAGAGATTTGGGATCAAATGATACCAGTATCTGTGACAAAGGCTTGGGGTTTGGATTATGGATGGCATTGATATACTCAGCCATCTGAGTAATGGCTTGCTTTAATTCCCTTTTGTCTTTTTCATCCTTCCATGTTCTTGAAATTATCCTTTTTGTGGATGATTCCAAATTCTTAACATCTACGACATGCAAAGAAACTCCCAAGTCTATCTTTTCAACTGTAAAATCCTCCTCAATAGATTTATCTGCTTCTCTCCCTGGAATTGGTTTGGCTATCTCGATCGTCCAGTGACCTATTGCTTCATCCACTTCAAGCATTGTCTACGTCTTGAGTTTTTTCAGCTTTGATGCCTTTCCCAAATATTTGTTGACCATGTCTTCCATATGGGTTGAAAAGTTACTTGTTGTTTACCCAGTAAAATCACCTAAGGAGATAGATGACTTAATTGCACAAGCCAACCAGTCAGTATTCTCTACTGCACACTAGCATATTGCATTAATGGTTGGAAGAGTGAATGAAGTAATAGAGGAAACAGAAAATGCATGGGACATATTCCTTGTTGAGAAATAAAAACAGGAAGAGTACATGAACCCCAAACCATTAAAGGTATACCAGAAGGAGAAGGACAAAGGAAAAGGAAAGGTTGGTAGACCTCTGAGCATCAAAGTAAAAGATAACTTACTCCCACCATCTCCAATTACATCACCGGTAACAACTACTGAAGATCAACCAGCAGATGAGAGTATGGACATAGATGATACAAATCCTAACCTTGAGGTACTATACACAGTTGATGTTGATACACAAAAGGTCAATATTATGATAGACAAAGATACAACCGACAAGATAGATATGTCTAGTGAGCCACCGGCAACTGATAGCATTGACAATACTGAAAGAAAAGTTGAAGTTGATAACATAGAGCAACAGGTAGAGACTCAGACTCAGACTGAAATAGAGCAACAAACAGAGAGACAAGCAGAGCAACAGGCTACGAAACAGGAACAGATTCATGTGGAAACAGTGCCACCGACAATAGGAGAAGATCAAAAACCATTGCTTAAGGAAATGGAAACACGAACTGACCTACCAGAGGTCACTACAAGCCTAGTTACTTCCTCCACCGGCGAAATTTAGAATGTTGGTTCCTCCTCAGTAGGCTACAAATCAACAAATGTAACTGAAGTACTTTCGGACTCCATCAAAAGGATAATAGATTGTAGTTCACAGGCTTATAAAGCTATAGATGACACAATCCCAATTTTGAGGATGATAGCTCCTAACTGTAACATAGACAATAAGGATTCTTTAAGACAACTTGACACTTTGTGTAAATACATCACTGAGAACACAGTGACTGTTGAGAAAATAAAGGAAGAGGCATTGAAGGATAAGTTAGAAATTGAAAAGCAAAAATTCTTTGAAGATCAGATAAAGAAGTGTACTAGGGAATTTGACACACTTCTACCGGAACTATGTAACTTATTGAAGGAATTTAAAACTCTGTACAAAGATACTTGCAAGACAAACTTTTTGACAGTAGACATAGATAAGAAAATGAGCAAGGTATAGGATGAAATCAATAAACTTGCTGATAATTTTGTTAACTCACCTGATTCATTATCAGTTTTTGAACAAAGGATAACAAGTTTTGAGGAAGAGTTACTTAAGTTAGAAAGAGAAAAGGAGAGAATAGTAAATAAGGCAAATAATTTGAGACTAAGACTGAGTCCAAGATTGGACTATCTACATCATTACGGAAAGAAATATCTGAGGCACTGGTATAGGGACATAGAACACCAGCAGAGCATATGCAGCACCTCACCGGTACAGTTAAAATAATAGAGACAACAATAAAGGATAGCAAGAAGTTTATGGAAAGTATAAACTTGATTTTGGCAGATCTTTTTCAAATTGTAACCACACAGTTACAAGGTTGAGACTACAACTCTACTGACATCTTGACAACCTTTGTCATTGATGCCAAAGGGGGAGTAGTAGTATGAGAAAATAACCAGCAGAAGACTTATCTACTCAGGGGGAGCTCTTATATTTTTGGAAACATTTTTGGATTACAAGTTTTGGATACACTTTTGAATTTTCTCATGAGTGTTGCCATCAATGCCAAAGGGGGAGATTGTTGGCATATGCACACTCCAATTAGACATTGTAGGTGATTGAAGGTTTTGTCACTGATGGCAACCTTACAATCCTATGGCACTGGCAAGGAATTACACTAGCACTAGCAAGATCAGACTCTACACCGGCACTCAAACCACCGGCACCAGTAGAGAAAGGAAGCATATCGGCACAGAGGCCGACAAGATTTTTGTTATATTATATTTTGTTTATTATTGTAAAATCTTTGTAAGCCGACTTGGCATCATTGTAAAATGACTCTTATATAAGAGAGATCATTGTAGAACATTTAAAAAAAAGATAGTGGAATATATTAGGCGAAATAAGGTAGACCTATTATGCGAATTATAGGTTAAGGGTTTATGTAAGAAGCAGAGCAGAAACCGGTACTGGATCTGGCATTATAGATGCTATTCTGAAGCAGTACAAGATACTGGATTTATATAATCCATCATTGTAAGTCAGTGAGACTTCCTATTGAGCAGTGAGCTCTAGGTAGTTGGCCTTCCTGCATGTGCAGGCCCCTCTTGTAGCAGTAATATTCTCTTATTGGCTAGTAAGCGAATATTTTGGGTCACAAATCCCACCGAGGTTTTTCCCACACCGAGTTTCCTCATTAAATCCTTGTGTCATGGTGTGCTTTTCATGTGGATGCTTTTAATTTTGTTTATTGCATTATTTCTTGCATATCGGTACACTGTTATAATATGTTCTACATGTTTTAAGTTAAGAAATTCAAACCACCAGTTAGATACTGATTCACCCCCCCTCTTAGTATCTGTGGGAATCCTAACAATCCTGCACTTCTGTGATGAAATGCTCTCTAGTCAGGGACTTTGGCAGTCCTAACCCTCCTTTCTGAAGTTTCAAGAGCCAATTCCTAGCAATCATACTCCTATACTTACCTTTCTTTTCCGAGAAATAGGCATACGAGTTTCCAATGGTCCAATCCTCATATTCGTCCTTGTGCAGAATTCCCATTGCCACCATTATTGTTTCTCTATTGACACTGACTAGCAACTCACCATTACTAGTTCTGATGCATCTGTTCTCTATATCATACCTATTCATGCAAGCAATCACCAAATCCGGACATGGTGCGACAAGTGGGAACACAACATCTTCAACAAGTCCACTTTTCACTATTTTCTCCATCATTGAACTAGTTTGAGGGTTCTTGGCTCTCTCTAAGAAATCTCCTAAATCAACATGAACCAAGGAAGTATCTTCTAGCTCTAGTAATATGCTCACTAGGCACAAGGTCTGACCAAGCTTCGACAATATTGGTCTCATACTTGCCTATCTATACTTCTAACCAAGAAATTTTTAAAACAAGGCAGAATTTTACTCCAACAATTTAGAGATTTTCTTCCTATACTGATAAATATTTAGAACTAAAAGAAACACAATTTAGGAGGATTCGTCTGAACTTACCTGTTACCACCATGAAAAATGGAAACTTTCTCAGGAAATCAGAGCTAGTTTTACCTTCGGCGCCTCCAATTTGCTCAAATTAAGCAGCTGCAACCCTTACAAACTATGGAAACAAATTCATACAATCCTTTTGAACAGATGGAAAAATATCTATAAAGCTACACATGCTTCATAATAATTCACTCAAGCGTGTGAAGTAACTGTGAAATGACTAAAATCTGACACCTTCTTAATTATCCATCACTTCCGCACACGTAGTTGATGCACTCATGATTACTTTCCATATTTAAAATTTTAAATTGTTGAGCGATGGGAAGATTCTTTCTTGTCGTGCCACTTTCATTATCATCAAGACCCTTAGAATTAGTTTTGAAGTGAAATTTTGAACCTTGAACCATTTCAGAAAGAGTTCAACAGTTCAAATTCATTAAAGAAGTACAACAATTAACAATCGGAACACAACATTACCGGGAATGAGCAACAACAAATATTATTAAGCAGAATCCTTGAACCATTTGAACCGCTTGAACCCTTTGAACTACTTCAAAATTGGTTCAAAGTTCAAGTTTGGAAACTAACTTAAAACATATAGACATCCGCTTGTTATACAACAATACATTGCCGCAACTTACAAAAGACATTTTGAACCTTGAACCAATTTGGTTCACGGGTTCAAAGTTCAAAACGTATAACAATAATGCACTTGCTTTCGTGAAGACAAAGACTGCTAATGACTTCTCTTTTTTCTTTCTTTCTCAAAAATGCCCTTTGAACCTTGAACCTATTGAACTTTTTAGAAAGAGTTCAACGATTCAAGTTCGAAGGAGAACAAAGGACCGGACAGAAATAAAGGCACAATAAGGTAGCCCACAAGTATGAATATTCAAAATGGAAAGTTGTAGGGGAGGCTAACAGTAAACTTCCTCATCAAGATCCACATTCAAAAATGCACACTTGACATCCATCTGATAAACCTTGTCATTTTAATGTGTAGCATATGCAAGAAATAATCTTACAACTTCAATCCTACCTAAAGGTGCAAAAGTTTCACCATAATCAATTCCTTCCTTCTAAGAATATCCTTTACAAACCAATCTAGCTTTAATCCTGTTGTCCCCGTATTTGGCATACCTAAAATTTGAATTTCAAATCGAGCTCAATGTTGAATGAAGATCCAATAGGTCTTTATGCGTAAGCAATGAGCACGTGACCCAAGGTTGTTGCCAGTCAAATTATGAAAAATCGATGAATTTTGGAAATTACCAAGAATTGAGGGAAATGTTTTGATAGACATGTCCTTAGCATCATTATGTGTCATGTGGCCAATTTTCCCCTAAACCCAGTTCATATTTTGCTATATATTAAACCTTCCAATTTTGGTCTCTATCGCCTAGAAATGATTAAAATCTCTCAATTTATGATTCGTCATGAGCAGTAAATAACTTTTTTGGCCTTTTTCCCTACCATCAACGCATGTTTCAAATTTCAAGACTTAACTCCCTACTGTTAGGAAGATATGGTCATTTTTCTCAAGCCTAAGCATTAAATTTAAAATATTTAAATTGTTTTTCAAATAAGTAATTTAATATTTTAGATTATTTTAATATTTTGGTCATTTGAGGGAAAAAGTTACCTAAAAATCTCATTTTCATTTCTCCTTTATTCTCCTCCGTGGTCGATGGTTTCTGGAGGTCAAGGTCATAGTCTTTGAAAGAAATGGTTAAAGATGCTCCATTTTCGAGTATTTTTAACCCATAATCATAACCTTTGAGAAAAAAAATGGTTAGGAATGCTCCGTTTTCGAGCATTTTTAACCCATATTTATAACCTCTCACAAAGAGGTTAGGAATGCTCCAAAATGGAGCATCTCTAACCTTATTTCCTAACCTTGTGGGCCCACCTTGTCAAGAATATTAGAAATGCTCCGTTCTGGAGCATCCTTAACCTTTCCAGAAGAGTTTTTGTGTGTACAAAGAAAGTGCAATCTTATGGCTTTTTGTAAGCAAAGACAATATGGTTAATAATGCAAATCTGATCCTACAAATTCTTCTCATCCTTCCCATCCATGAAAAGTCAAGAACTTCGAACAGGTTATGGACATTCATCAATGTGTAAAAGAGAAAGTGATTTCGCCAGACGTTATCGTTGCAATTGCTCTAAAAGATGTGGTGCAAGCCATACCCATATGTTTAAGTTGCTGATTGCTTTATGAAGATGGAAATCATATTATCCTGGCCCAAGCCATGTCATGTGCTTGAGTAGCTGTCGATCGTGGAGGCTATATGTTGTAGTTGTAGCTACTCTGGAGAATTTCGGTTTCATAGCCAAAGTCGTAAATGGCTTAACAGATTAATGTGTTTGCAATAATACAAATTGTGGGAACAAGATAATGTTGGTGCAACTACTCTGATCGACATGAATGCATGTCATGGAAGCACAGACACTACAAGTGAAGTGTTCGAATAGAACACGACAGATGCAGAATGTGGATATGCACCAAATTGTCACAGGCATTCATCAAACCGCAAAGAATATAAGAATTTAATCAAATGTTGTAGTTACAACTGCTCTGGTAGATATGACTCCAAAATCATGGGATCGTATCTAGTACCATGAGATGTTTGATAAAATAGCATGATGTAGATCATGGGAAAAATAGACAAAGCACGCTAACAGTCTGACAGAATGCGTCCAAGAGATGTCATCTCAATGAGTCAAATACAATGATTATGGGAGCACAAAATGAATTTTTGAAGTGGCTTTAAATGCTTTCAAACAAATGCAAGGAGAAGTTTAAACTACCATCTTCCTAGGAAGCCAAAATAAGAGTTTTGTAATGGTATATGAGTATTAATTAGAGCATAAAGAATAGAAGAAATTTGTTGACTTTCACAGTTGCAATAGCCATAAGAGACATGTACGCAACATATGAGAGCATAACTAAGGCATGTGACCTGCTTACATGCTAGTTCAAAGAGATGTCATCTCAGTGAATGCAATAGTTGCAAAGAATATGCATAAAATAGATTTAATGGCATCTCTACCATTGTCACTCCACATGCAAAATGTGGAAGTACTAATAAGGCTTCAGAAAAATTGACAAAAATGTCTCAAAGAAGTGTCCTCTCAAAAAATGAAACAAAAGGATTGAAGAATGTGCACAGAATAGATCGCACAAGGAAACTCTCAAAATTTATTGGTGAATGAATATCTCTTTGTCAAGATGGTGGGAATGCATAAGAGATAGATAGTTAAGCATGTAAATCTTCTGAGTAATTAAAGTTTGACTTCATCTAGTTGAATTGAAAATCACTTTGTATTTATTCCTAGAAGGCTTAGCAAGTTTGATGGACCACAACTCATTATTTAAGGGTGTGAGTGTGAGAAAATTTGGTTATGTCCAAACTCTTTTATGATGGTTAAAGATTATCCTTATAGATGAGTCATATCATGATGCAAATTTCAATGTACTAGTATTCCAACTTGTAAATTATGGCCCTTTCAAGAAAAGAATGAGAAGGACAAGCTCAAAGTCTCTAGAAACTACAATGTAAGTGGAACTTGTGACACCTAATGAATATTCAAGAGATTGTGTTGGTGAGCTTAATTTGAAGCATGATTACATCCAAAACTTTAGTGAGAAGAAATATGAAAGAACTTCGTTAATGCATTAGTTCCAAAGGCATAGATGTTTCAATATGCAGCTACACTCCATAGTGCAAACAAAGATGGATAATCACCTTGCCATGGTCCTAAATTAAAAGTTTCAAGATATTCTTTTGAAGAAGTGGCTATGCTACTCATTGTAACTAAAGGTTAGAAAGTAGACCTTATTCATGCAAAAGTGAAGTAGTTTCTAACTAAGATCTTTTTGCATAAGAATGAGTTAGTTATTAACCTTTCCAAAGTTAGTTACTAATGTGGTTATTCTGGGAAGCCTATAAAGGCAAGGCTATTTGTAATGTAATAGGGGGGACTCTGACAGAGGGGGAAAACTCTACAGAATTTTGTAGAGAAACTAAGTGAGATCTTTTGATGTTCATACCTTTGTACTAAGGGGTTTTTGAACATGTATATTTTCAAAAAGAATAATGAACAATGCATTGATTTCGTGTGTCTTCAATGTATTCATGAGTTATTATTACTAATTTCTCATATGTTGAATTAGTATTCCCTTTATGTATTGGTGTAATATATTGAAGAAACACATCATTTCATGGATCTTGATTTGCATGTGCTAGTACAACATGTCTCTTCGTTTGTCGAGGTTTATTGTACTTCATTCATCATTGTTGCATGACTACCCTTTTTCGTGGTAACCCCTTTTGTGATTGTTATCATTTCTGGAATCCTACTTGGTGTTCGTATGTCTTCTAGTAGTATTTATGTTATTAATCTTGTTTAAGTTCTATGTTTTCTCCTTTATGTACTTTCAATTTAAAAGTACCAAAAAATCCTAAATAATCCTATCATACGAGGGAGCTGCCCCTCCCAAACGCAGAGGAAGATTGCGATTTCACTCCAATCTCTCCAACTGTTGGAATGTTTCTCACTGCTCCATCTAGCAAACAAGGTCAGTTCCAGATAAACAACCGCAGTGACAAATTTGTTCACCAACCAATTTTTGGTGACTCTGCTGGGGAGCGAAATACTAGTGTGCTTTGTTCCTCAAAAATTGAAAGGTACCTTCTTCAGAATGAAGGTTGGCGACTCTGTCTGAAAGATCGAATTTAGGTTAATGGTTTGGTACAAAGGAAAGTTGGAAAGTGATAGTGAAAGTTACGATGAAGACTACATACATCCAAAGAAGCAAGTTTCTAATGAGCCCATACAAGTTGAATTCTTGAAGAAATTTGACGGTGGCATGTAGTTTACTCTTGATAATATTCATCCCTCCTTATGTCGAGTGTTGCAAGACATTGAAGAAAAGGATGGAAAGGAGATCGGTTTTCTTGCTTCTGCATTTACCTAAATCAACAACAATCAAGAAAGATGAAGACAAAAGTGATCTTTCTCCTACACCAGTTGCTCAACAAAATCAAAGTCTTGATTATCCTGAACAATTCAACTTCTTGAAAAGTTTCTACAGTGGAAAGAAACTTGATCCTCATAAAATTAATCCTTCTCTACTCCAGACTGAGTATGAAGTTTTCAAATTTCATGAAGGATGTGATGAAGAGGAATCATTGGGACAAGAGAACACTAAAAGTAATGCAGATGTCTATGAGCAGGTTGAAAATGAAATCTATGAAGGTATATCAACAAATGTCCCTATCTTGATGAAATTTCAATCTATGCCTTATGAAGTATGCAAGGTTCAAAGCAATGAATCTTTAGATAAAAAAGACACCCCTATCAAAGAGGATAGTTTTGGGAACTGTACCAAGAATGCAGAGATAAATGAGGTAATGGATGATCTAATAAAGGAAGTCAATGAAGTTAATTCTCATAATGATTGTATTCCACATTGGTGTTTGAATGCTTCAAATGATGACTTCTCCTATGGTGAAAGTGTGTGTCTCAATCCTTTGTTTTCAGATGAGTGTATTTCTACATGTGATTTTCAAGTTGATACTCAAGAACAGAATTTGATGGTTGTGTCTACTCAAGTTTCTTCACATTATAGATTATATGAGGGTTGTCCAATTTGTGGGTCATTTTTTTGAAAACTACACTATCAGAGGGATCTCTAGATAGAGGATATGGGTATGCTTGAGAATATTCCAAAAATTGCCAATAATGTTCAAGGTGGTGCCAATTTGATTCAAGAGAGCCTGCAAATTTATGATGAGAGATGGCTGTTTGGTTCATTCTTCAAAGATGTTTCTCATCTTATACATGTTGATCTTGCCAACCTACTGAGATTACAAGTGTCACATGGATACACGCCACTTTTTCGGCCAGGTTCCTATTTCTCTCAGCGTGTGAATGGTTTTGTATGACAATCCTGGAGAAATTTGAGGTAGGCTTTGCCTACTATGTACATACTTTAGTTAGAAGTTTTGTTGTGTTCATCCCATTTTTGGTTTGTGTCTTGTTTCTCCAGCTATTCCCTATGTTGTTTCGTCTTTGACTCTGTTGCCCAATGAATAGTGCACTAGCCTGCGAACCAAAGATCTTAGTCCTTGTCCCCAGTCAGAGCTAGTTGTTTGTTGGTATTATGGATATGTTGCATTGGTTTTGTCATTGATGTCAACACTTTTCAACACTTTAGAACACTTGTCAACACTTTGACATCTTTGGTTATGTTCACCGGCATGTTCAATGACTTATGCACAGTCACCGGTATCTAGTTCACTGGCAGGTATTATTGTTCACCGGCACTGAGGATGATGTGTTATCATCTGGAGATTACTTGGTTATGTCAAAGACATTGTTTGGACACTTGGTTTTGGTGATTTTATTATTGGTACAATCGAGTTTGCATATTTGTTGTTACCGGCAAATAGGTCTAAGTTATGGACCAACAAGCATTATCTATTCCAGATCAGCATGCCATGTTATGGAGATGATTTGTTTTTGTTGTAAATACATTGTGCTGACACCATGCATCACATCTTGATTCATTTGTATTTGATTTTATTATAATATCTTAGTGAGTCGACCAACACATTTGGTCTTAGGTTTTGGTATATATGTAAGATCTCATTTATGAGATTAACTAGAAGAAGAGTGTGTGAAAAATGATTGTAATAAGGTATATGCGAATATAAGCAGAGCTATACACGCAGACATCATTCAAGATTCAAGGAGGCTTTTGAAGAAGGAAAATCAGAGCTTAACCGGTACTGGATCCAGCATGTGAAGATTCTATTTTGAGCAGTACATTATCATTGGATTTAACCATCCAATTGTAGTCAGTGTGACTCCCATTTTGTGATTGACCAGTGAGCTCTAGGCAGTTGGCCTTTCTGCATGTGCAGATCCCATATGTACACACATACTATCTGCAGTAGTATCATCTAATTGTGGGTAAGGTTTCCCATCGTGGTTTTTCCCCTTACAGGGTTTCCATGTACAAATAATTGTGTTATGTGTTGTTTATGTTATTTTTATTTTTGTTTCGTGCATTAAACTTTACCGGTACTGTTATTAACTGCTAAACTGTCTACCAACATTAAAGTTTGGTTTACCGATATTATGCACTAAGTTTGGTTAAGTTAGTTTTGGTTTGATTTTAAGAGACAACTGATTCACCCCCCCTCTGAGTTGCCTCTGAGACCTAAGAATTGGTATCAGAGCATAGTCCTCTTTTTGCAGAAGTTTAACAACTTGAGGAGATCCTATGTCTACTAACTATTTCAGGAAGGATAGTTCGAAGCTTGATGGAACTAACTATGGTATATGGAAGATCAGAATGGAGACACGTCTGAATTGCATTGGAAAGGACATATGGGATGTTACAAAGAATGGCTATTTCGCTCCTACTCAAGGTCAACCTAATCCACCAACCTTTGCTAAAGATGAAGAAAATGATTGCAAAGCAAGAGAAGCACTTTTGAGCGCATTGTTAGATTGATCTACTGCTAAAGCTATTTGGGATAAATTGGAGACATTATGTGTTGTGTATGCTATTTGTCTTTCTGTTTCATACATTAAAATTTATCGGTACTATTATTAATTACTAAACTATCTATCGGCATTAAAGTTTGGTTTACCGGTATTATGCACTAAGTTAGGTTAAGTTAGTTTTGGTTTGATTTTAAGAGACAACTGATTCACCACCCCCCCCCTCTCAGTTGCCTCCAGGACCTAACATTGTTGCCCCCATATTTGGCATACCCAAAATTTGAATTTCAAATCGATCTCGATGTTGAATGAAGATCCAATAGGTGTTTGAGCACGTGATCCAAGGTTGTTGCCAGTCAAAATATAAAAAATGGATGAATTTTGAAAATTACCAAGAATTGAGGGAAATAATTTGATGGACATGTCCTTAGCATCATTTTGTGTCATGTGGCCAATTTTCGCCTGAACCCAGTTCATATTTTTCTATATATTAAACCTTCAAATTTTGGTGTCCATCGCCTAGAAATGATTAAAATCTCTCATTTTATGATGCATCATGAGGAATAAATAATTTTGTTGGCTCGTTTCCCTACCATCAATGTTGTTTCCAATTTCAGGACTTAACTCCCTACCATTTGGAAGGTATGGTCATTTTTCTCAAGCCTAAGTATTAAATTTAAAATATTTAAATTATTTTTCAAATAACTAATTTAATATTTTAGATTATTTTAATATTTTGGTCATTTGAGAGATAAAGATGTCTAAAAATTTCATTTTCATTTCTCCTTTATTCTCCTCCATGCTCGATGGTTTCTGGAGGTCAAGGTCATAGTCTTTGAAAGAAATGGTTAAAGATGCTCCATTTTCAAGCATTTTTAACCCATAATCATAACCTTTGAGAAAAAAAAAGGTTAGGAATGCTCCATTTTCAAGAATTCTTAACCCATATGTATAACCTCTCACACAAAGGTTAGGAATGCTCCAAAATGGATCATCTCTAACCTTATTTCCTAACCTTGTGGGCCCGCCTTGTCAAGAAGGTTAGAAATGCTCCGTTTTGGAGCATCCTTAACCTTTCCAGAAGAGTTTTTGTGTGTACAAAGAAAATGCAATCTTATGGCCTTTTGTAAGAGAAGATAATATGGTTAATAATGCAAATCTGATTCTTCAAATTCTTCTCATCCTTCCCATCCATGCAAAGTCGAGAACTTCAAACAGGTTATGGACATTCATCAATGTGTAAAAGATAAAGCGATTTTGCCAGACGTTATCATTGCAATTTCTCTGAAAGACATGGTGCAAGCCATACACATATTTTTAAGTTGTTGATTGCTTTATGATGATGGAAACCATAGTATCCTATCCCAAGTCATGTCATGTGCCTGAGTACCTGTCGATCATGGAGGCAAGATATTGTAGTTGCAGCTACTCTGGAGAATTTTGGTTTCATAGCCAAAGTCGTAAATGGCTTAACAGATTAACGTGTTTGCAGTAATACAAATCATGGGAACAAGATAATGTTATTACAACTACCCTGATCGACATGAATGAACGTCATGGAAGCACAAACACTACACGTGAAGTATTTGAAGAGAACACGGTAGATATAGAATGTGGATATGCACCAAATTGTCACAGGCATTCATCAAACTACAGAGAATATAGGAATTTAGTCAGATGTTGTAGTTGCAACTACTCTAGTAGATATGACTGCAAAATCATGGGATCGTAGCCAATACCATGAGATGTTTGATAAAATAGCATGATGCAGAATGTGGGAAGCATAGACAAAGCATGCTAATAGTCTAACAGAATGTGTCCAAGAGATGTCATCTCAACGAGTCGAATACAATGGCTATGGGAGCACAAAATGAATTTTTGAAGTGGCTTTAGATGCTTTCAAACCAATGCAAGGAGAAGTTTAAACTACCATCTCCCTAGGAAGCCAAAATAAGCACTTTGTAATGGTGTATGAGTATTAATCAGAGCACAAAGAATAGAAGAAATTTGTTGACTTTCACAGTTGCAATAGCCATAAGAGACATGTACGCGAAATATGAGAGCATAACTAAAGCACGTGACCTACATGCATGTTAGTTCAAAGAGATGTCATCTCAGTGAATGCAATATTTGCAGAGAATATGCTTAAAATAGATTTAATGGCATCGCTTCCATTGTTACTGCACACACAAAACATAAAAGTACTAATAAGGCTTCAGAAAAATTGACAAAAATGTCTCAAAGAAGTGTCCTCTCAAAGAATAAAATGAAAGGATTGAAGAATGTGCACATAATAGATCTCACAAGGAAACTCTCAAAATTTATTGGTGAATGAATATCTCTTTGTCAAGATGGTGGGAATGCATAAGAGATAGTTAAGCATGTAAATCTTCTGAGTAATTAAAGTTTGACTTCATCTAGTTGAATTGAAAATCACTTTGTATTTATTCCTGGAAGGCTTAGCAAGTTTGATGGACCACAACTCACTATTTAAGGGTGTGAGTGTGAGTGTGAGAAAATTTGGTTATGTCCAAACTCTTTTATGATGGTTAAAGATATCCTTATAGATGAGTCATATCATGATGCAAATTTCAATGTACTAGCATTCCAACTTGTAAATTATGGTGCTTTCAGGAAAAGAATGAGAAGGACAAGATCAAAGAGTATAGAAACTACAATGCAAGTGGAAGTTGTGACACCTAATGAATATTCAAGAGATTGTGTTGGTGAGATTAATTTGAAGCATGATTAGATCCAAAACTTTAGTGAGAAGCCAATATGACAGAACTTCGTTAATGTATTGGTTCCAAAGGCATAGATGTTTCAATATGCAGCTACACTCCATAGTGCAAACAAAGATGGATAAGCACCTTGCCATGGTCCTAACTTGAAAGTTTCAAGATGTTCTTTTGAACAAGTGGCTATGCTACTCATTGTAACTAAAGGTTAGAAAGTAGATCTTATTCACACAAAAGTGAAGTAGTTTCTAACTAAGATCTTTTTGCATAAGAATGAGTTAGTTATTAACCTTTCCGAATTTAGTTACTAATGTGGTTATTCTGGGAAGCCTATAAAGGCAAGGCTATTTGTAATGTAATAGGGGGAACTCTGATAAAGGGGGAAAAATCTACAGAATTTTGTAGAGAAACTAAGTGAGATCTTTTGATGTTCATACCTTTGTACTAAGGGGTTTTTGAACTTGTATATTTTAAAAAAGAATAATGAAGAATGCATTGATTTTGTGTGTCTTGAATGTATTCATGAGTTATTATTACTAATTTCTCATATGTTGATTTAGTAATCCCTTTATGTATTGGTGTAATCTATTGATGAAACACATCATTTCATGGATCTTGACTTGCATGTGCTAATACAACATGTCTCTTTGTGTGTCGAGGTTTATTGTACTTCTTTCATCATTATTGCATGACTACCCTTTTTGGTGGTAACCCCTTTTGTGATTGTTATCATTTATGGAATCCTACTTAGTGTTCATATGTCTTCTAGTAGGGTTTCTATTATTAATCTTGTTTAAGTTCTATGTTTTCTCCTTTATGTACTTTCAGGTTAAAAGTACACAAAAATCCTAAATACTCCTATCATACAAGGCAGCTGCCCCTCCCAAACGCAGAGGAAGATTACGGTTTCACTCCAATCTCTCCAACTATTGGAACATTTGTCACTGTTGCATCGGGCAAACAGGGTCAGTTTCTGATAAACCACCACAGTGACAAATCTATTCACCAACAGATTTTTGGCGACTCTGCTGGGGAGCGAAATACCAGTGTGCTTTGTTCCTCAGAAATTGTAAGGTACCTTCTTCAGAATGAAGGTTGGTGACTCTGTTTGAAAGATTGAATTTAGGTTAATGGTTTGGTACAAAGGAAAGTTGGAAAGTGATAGTGAAAGTGACGATGAAGACTATATACATCCAAAGAAGCAAGTTTTTGATGAGCCCATACAAGTTGAATTCTTGAAGAAATTTGACGGTGGCATGTAGTTTACTCTTGATAATATTCATCCCTCCTTATGTCGAGTGTTGCAAGACATTGAAGAAAAGGATGGAAAGGAGATCGGTTTTCTTGCTTCTGCATTTACCTAAATCAACAACAATCAAGAAAGATGAAGACAAAAGTGATCTTTCTCCTACACCAGTTGCTCAACAAAATCAAAGTCTTGATTATCCTGAACAATTCAACTTCTTGAAAAGTTTCTACAGTGGAAAGAAACTTGATCCTCATAAAATTAATCCTTCTCTACTCCAGACTCTGCAAAAGATTGAGGAAAAATATGGAAGAGTGAACCAAATTTTTGTTCGTGATTCTATTCTTGAATCAACAATGGATAATAATGATGATGCTCATTCTCCTCCACCCATTTCTCAACAAAATCAAATTCTCAATGATTCACATATCAAGTTTTTGAAAAGCTTCTATGGAAATATGAAACTTGATCATGATAAAGTGCATCCTTCTCTGCTTCAAACATTACAAAAGATTGAACAAATATATGAGAATGAAAATCATTTTCTCACTGATATAAATTCCTATGAGAAAGTAATGAAAGGATTTCATTAGAGTGTGCATATCCAAAAGAAGATGAAGTCACATCTACTTGTAAGGATACATGTCAAGAGAAAGATCTAAAGGTGAGTGAGATAGAGAAAGAAGATTGCATTGAAAAATGCCATGAGCACTATGGAGGTTGTCATACCAAAGAAAAAGTCTTCTATCAACTTGAAAGCAAAGAGCTTGAAGATGATGAATCAAATTATTTTTAGACATGCATGCAACCGAAGCTTCAAAATAATGATGAAGACATGCATGAAGAAGAATCCCCTATAGTCTTCATTCCAGCTTGGTGTCTCAATTCTTCTGATGATGAATTTCTATGTGGAGAAGATATTCTCATTCATCCATCACTACCAGTTGAAGATGAAAACTTTTCTAAGGAAATAAAAGGTATGATACCTAGTGGACAACCTTGTACAAATATGACCATTGGAGAAGCAACCAAAAGTAAAATTTTGTAGACATATTCTTTATCTTAAAAAATGGAGACCTTTACTGAACTTCTAGATCAGTCTCAAGTGAAAGAAGATGAACCATCAATCATTCACTCTTTATCATATATGCCAATTGAGTATGAAGTTTTCAAATTTCATGAAGGATGTTATGAAGGGGAATCATTGGTACAAGAGAACACAAAAAGTAATGGAGATGTCTATGAGCAGGTTGAAAATGAAATCTATGAAGGTATATCAACAAATGTCCCTATCTTGATGGAATTTCAATCTATGCCTTATGAAGTATGCAAGGTTCAAAGCAATCCTCCTTTTGAATCTTTAGATAAAAAAGACACCCCTATCAAAGAGGATAGTTTTGGGAACTGTACCAAGAATACAGAGATAACTGAGGTAATAGATGATCTAATGAAGGAAGTCAATGAAGTTAATTCTCATAATGATTGTATTCCAGATTGGTGTTTGAAGGCTTCAAATGGTGACTTCTCCTATGGTGAAAGTGTGTGTCTCAATCCTTTGTTTTTTGATGAATGTGTTTCTACAGGTGATTTTCAAGTTGTGGGTCATTTTGTTGCAAACTAGACTATCAGAGGGATCTTCAGATAGAGGATATGGGTATGCTTGAGAATATTCCAAAAATTGCCAATAATGTTCAAGGTGGTGCCAATTTTATTCAAGAGAGCCTGCAGATTTATTATGAGAGATGGTTGTTTGGTTCATTATTCAAAGATGTTTCTCTTCTTATACATGTTAATCTTGCCAACCTGCTGACATTACAGGTGTCACATGAATGCACGCCACTTTTCCGGCCAAGATCCTATTTCTCTCAGCCTGTGAATGGTTCTGTATGACAATCCTAGAGAAATTTGAGGTTGGCTATGTGTACTATGTACATACTTTAGTTAGAATTTCTATTGTGTTTGTCCCATTTTTGGTTTGTGTCTTGTTTCTCCAGCTATTCCCTATGTTGTTTCCTCTTTGACTCTATTGCTCAATGAATAGTGCACTAGCCTGCAAACCAAAGATTTTAGGTTCATCCGGTGTCCTTTGCAATCCTTGTCCCCAGTCAGAGCCAGTTGTTGCCCCCATATTTGGCATACCTAAACTTTGAATTTCAAATCGATCTCAATGTTGAATAAATATCCAATAGGTGTTTATGCATAATCAGTGAGTACGTGATCCAAGGTCGTTGCCAGTTAAAATATGAAAAATGGATGAATTTTGGAAATTACCTAGAATTGAGGGAAATAATTTGATAGGCATGTCCTTAGCATCATTTTATGTCATGTGGCCAATTTTTGCATGGACCCAGTTCATATTTTGCTATATATTAAACCTTCAAATTTTGGTGTCCATCGCCTAGAAATGATTAGAATCTCTCATTTTATGATTCGGCATGAGGAATAAATAATTTTGTTGGCTCATTTCCCTACCATCAACACTGTTTCAAATTTCAGGACTTAACTCCCTACAATTTGGAAGATATGGTCATTTGTCTCAAGCCTAAGCATTAAATTTAAAATATTTAAATTATTTTTCAAATAAATAATTTAATATTTTAGATTATTTTAATATTTTGGTCATTTGAGGGAAAAATTTGTCTAAAAATTTCATTTTCATTTCTCCTTTATTCTCCTTCGTGCTCGATGGTTTCTGGAGGTCAAGGTCATAGTCTTTGAAAGAAATGGTTAAAGATGCTCCATTTTTTAGCATTTTTAACCCATAATCATAACCTTTGAGAAAAAAAATGGTTAGGAATGCTCCGTTTTCAAGAATTATTAACCCATATGTATAACCTCTCACACAAAGGTTAGGAATGCTCCAAAATGGAGCATCTCTAACCTTATTTCCTAACCTTGTGGGCCCGCCTTGTCAAGAAGGTTAGAAATGCTTCGTTTTGGAGCATCCTTAACCTTTCTAGAAGAGTTTTTGTATGTACAAAGAAAATGCAATCTTATGGTGTTTTGTAAGAGAAGACAATATGGTTAATAATGCAAATCTGATCCTGCAAGTTCTTCTCGTCCTTCTTATGCATGCAAAGTTGAGAACTTCGAACAGGTTGTGGACATTCATCAATGTGTAAAAGATAAAGTGATTTCGCTAGACGTTATCATTGCAATTTCTCTAAAAGACATGGTACAATCCATACACATATGTTTAAGTTGTTGATTGCTTTATGATGATGGAAACCGTAGTTTCCTGGCCCAAGCCATGTCATGTGCCCCAGTAGCTGTCGATCGTGGAGGCTAGATGTTGTAGTTGTAGCTACTTTAGAGAATTTTGGTTTCATAGCCAAAGTCGTAAATGGCTTAACAGATTAACGTGTTTGCAGTAATACAAATAGTGGGAACAAGATAATGTTATTGCAACTTCTCTAATTGACATGAGTCATGGAAGCACATACACTACACGTGAAGTGTTCGAAGAGAACATGGCAGATCTAGAATGTGGATATGCATCAATTTGTCATAGGCATTCATCAAACTGCAGAGAATAGAGGAATTTAGTCAGATGTTGTAGTTGCAACTGCTCTAGTAGATATGACTGCAAAATCATGGGATCATAGCCAATATTGTTAGATGTTTGATAAAATAGCATGATGCAGATCATGGGAAGCATTGACAAAGCACGCCAATAGTCTGACAAAATGCATCCAAGAGATGTCATCTCAATGAGTCAAATACAATGATTATGGGAGCACAAAATGAATTTTTGAAGTGGCTTTAGATGCTTTCAAACCAATGCAAGGAGAAGTTTAAACTACCATCTCCCTAGGAAGCCAAAATAAGCGCTTTGTAATGGTGTATGAGTATTCATCAGAGCACAAAGAATAGAAGAAATTTGTTGACTTTCACAGTTTCAATAGACATAAGGGACATGTAAGCGAAATGATTTATTCCTAAAAACCAATTTAGTTCCAATAACATTCTTATTTTTAGGTCGGGGAACTAAAGTGCATGTGTTATTCTTCTCAATCTGATCTAATTCTTCTTCCATAGCTTTCATCCAACATTCATCTTTACATGCTTCAATTACTAATACTGGTTCAACTTGAGAAATTAAACATACAACCTAAAAGTCTTCCGACTCTCTGTTCCTCTTCTCGATTCTTCGGTTACTGTTGAATTTTATGATACTACTGGAGTAACTAGATCAACATTATGTTCCAATAAAGGTGCTACCGGTTAAGATATAATCATTTCCATTGTCGGTTCTTTCTCATAAACTCTGATTTGACTTCTATTTAACTCATCCACCTTGACATTAACACTCTCCACAATTCTTTGTAATCTCTTTTTATAACATCTATATGCCTTTCTTTCATTATAATAACCAAGAAAAATTCCTCCATCACATCTAGGATCAAATTTGCCAATGATATCATCTCTCCTGATATAACATTTACTACCAAAGATTCTGAAATACTTAACCGTAGGTGTGTTGCCAAAACATAATTCATTAGGTGTCTTACCAGTTTCTCCTTTTGATATGTACTCTGTTGAATGTATAAACCACTATCCTCGCTACTTCTCTCAAGTAGGTATAAGGTAGACTAGCTTCCATCATCATTGTTCTAGCAGCATCCAAGATAGTTTTGTTCTTCCTTTCCACAACTCCATTATGTTGAGGTCTCTAGGGAACAGAAAATTGTGTCCTTATACCATGCTTCTCAGAAAAGTTAGTAAACTCACCGTATGTGCATTCTCCACCATGATCTGACCTTAAACATTTAATCTTCAATCCTGTCTCTATCTCAACTTTAGCTTTAAAGATTTTAAAATTTTCAAAAGCCTTAGATTTCTCCCTTAGAAAAGTAACCCATATCATTCTAGAATAATCATCAATGATTAGCATAAAATATCTATCACCTTGAAAACTTTTAACTCTAGCAGGGCCACACAAATTAGTATGAATAAGATCAAGAATATCATTAGATTTATCTTGTATACTCTTAAAAGAGGTTCTAACATGTTTTCCCATTTGAAATTCTTTACATACCGGATTATAGGGCTTCACAATCTTAGGTATATCTCTAACTACCTTAGTTGAAGTGATCTTTACAATGCAATCAAAATTCACATGACATAACCTTTTATTCCATAGCCAACTCTCATTAATTTGTGCAATCAAACATGTCTTCTCATTAGAATTCAAATGAAATATATTACCTTTTATTTGTGTACCAGTTGCAATCTCCAAACCAGATCTGTTAATGATTTTGCATTTTCCATCCTTGAACTATAACTGAAATTCCTTATCCACCAATTGTCCTACACTCAAAAGATTATGCCTTAAACCTTCAACATAATAAACATTATCAGTATTGTGCTTACCATCTAGTTATATAGTTCCTTTTCCCTTGATCATATATTCTTTGTCATCTCCAAATCTAACCAGACCACCATCAAATTCTTGCAAAGATAGAAACTTCCTTTTATCTCCAGTCATATGATGTGAACATCCATTGTCAATTACCCATTCATCCTTATCTTCAATTTTATCAGCAAGTGCCTTCTCTTCAGGTACATTCTCTTCCAGTGCCAAAACATCTTCCTTGATAGCCAGGAAAACCCATTCCTTTCCATTGCTGAAACCACTAGCAGAGTCTTCTACCGGTTCATCATCAGAATGAGTCACACCTTCCTCATCCACTATGTAGCATGTTTTGTCTCTATTTTTCTTGTACTTATACTTGTTCTGATATCCAAGGTTAGGCTTAAAAGATATTCTATCTCTCTCTTCAAATCTTGAATTCCTTTAAGGACATCTAGATACAAAATGACCAATCTTATTACATGCAAAACATTTAAAAGATGCTTTTTCCTCATACTTACTTCCTATCAGTCCTTTAGGTACTCTTCTAGCAAATAGGGCTTCAAGTTTCTCAAATTCTTCATCTTCTCTTTTCATATCATCCAATTCCTTTGCATCTAAAGCTTTCCAATATTGCTTGTTGGTTGATGATGCAGATGCATGAAAAGCAAGTTCAGTCTTCACAACTCCAGAGGGTCCAAATTCTTCAAGCTCAAAAGAAGATAACTTCCCAACCAAGGTATCTCTGTTGACAGAAGTATTAGCCATTTTTCTCAACTCATTAATAGCAGTAGCCTTCATCTTGTAAGCTGGTGGTAAAGCTCTCAAAACTTTAGAAACTATTTCATCTTGACTCGGAGTTCGACCACAACATTGAATTCCCATAACAATCTCATTTACCCTTTCCATGAATGTAGTAATCCTTTCATCTTCTTCCATCTTCAAGTTTTCATATCTCACCCGGTAACCATCAAGTTTAGTAATATTCACAATAGGATCACCTTGATTAAGAGTCTCCAACTTTTCCCATAGAGCCGTTGCAGATGATTTGTCAGTTAATCCCATTATTTGTTGATCAGAAAGTGCACACAAGAGGGCTTCTCTTTCTTTACAATTATTATCAATCTCCTTATCCAAGTTTTTCCGAGGAGGATTTCTAGATGTCGGATTATGAGGTGTAACACCATTCTATGTGATCTCCCAAATCTCCATACCAAGACATCTCTGATGAGTCTCCATCTGAATCTTCCATACTGTGTAATTTGTTCCATCAAGCCTAGGGATATCTCTCCAAAAGATATCTCCAGATGAACTAGATGAACTTGAACTATTAGTCGCCATAGGATCTTCCTCAAGTAGTTAAGCTTTTTTCAAAGAGGACCAGTGCTCTGATACCAATTGTTAGATAGTTCAAATGACTGGAAGACAACTAAGAGGGGGGGGTGAATCAGTTGCCACCAGATTACCGGAACCTTAAGCAATTAAAACTTTAATACCAGAACCCAGAAGATCAATACTGGAATGCATAAACTAAATACTAAAATAGTAGATAAACCAATTAAGCATAAGAAATAATCAGAGAATAAATACCATCCACATGACACCAAGATTTATTCGTGGAAAACCTAGTAAAGGGAAAAACCACGGTGGGAAGCCTACCCACAGTCAGATAATACTTCTGTAGTAAGTATGTGAATTAAAATTGAGGGTCCTGCACTTGTAGGAAGGTCAACAACCTGGAGCGCATTGCTCATCACAAAGGAGTCTCATTGACTACATAGAAATCTAGACTACAATTCGGAGAAATGAATGAACTGCAAAGATAGCATCTCCTATGCCTGAGTATAGTTTTGGTTAAGCTCAATACCAGAGGACTAAATCCTCTTACATAAACCCAACTTGATTACCAATGATCGACCAAATCCTTTGCTTGAATAATTATTACCTTATTCGCACCTTACATATCCATATCCCATTCCATGACATGATCTACAATGAGATATTACATCATATATATACAAACCCTCGACCATAAACAATAAGGTCAACCACCAGAGAATAAAATAATTACATAATTACAAAACATGTCGGCTAGAGACCAAACAAATAATATTCAACCCATAAGACATCCTGAAAACACATCAAGAGGTCCAATCCACACATTACATTAAGCCAGTCCATAATCTAGATACACAAGGACCCAATTTAGGTCCATAGATGCCAAAGCAATAATCCCAATCAGCTAAGTATCAAACATGATCACCATCAGCATCCTAAAACTCCACTAGAAGTCACACCAACACCACTTATGCAATATATCAAATATTTTCAACAAAGCTCTGTTGGTGAAACCCTCGTTGGAACCACAAACCAAGCTTCCAAGAAAATAGGATAGCATCTGATCACTGGATCAAAACCAAGTGACTGAACATGAACATGAATAAGCCAATTCTATAACCCAAACATACCAGATCATATTGGATCCAATCCAACCAAAAACCAAACATCCTACCGGGACCAGAAGGGTGCTGATAAAGCATCCAAAACAGGTAGTGTTGACATCAATGATAAAACATCAATGCAAAACATAATCAATTCCTCCAAATGGACAACAACTTCCTCCTATAAAACAAGTTGATCCTTCTAAACTTGCATCCCCTTATTTTGATAACAATTCCTTTTGTCAATTTCATCGCCAATCTGGTCATGATACTGAGAAATGTTTCACATTGAAAAGTAAGATTCAAGATTTGATTGATAACAATACTATATATGTGGTAGTTGTGAAATAAGGGAAATAAATCAGTAGCTCCTCCTAATGAAAATCTTAAAATTTATACTGATCCTTTGCCTTCTCATACCTCTAACATTATTGAGACTGAGTATACTTCTTTCTCCTCTGAGCAATTCACTTCTATGGCTCCAAACTTGGTAAATATGGTAGAAAAACAAGATACGCCTAAGGATTCTTGTATTACATATGACCCTAGTGAGACCATTAGAGAACCCGATGACCCTTTATACATAGTTGTGAAGGTTAAGGATGTACCTTGCTATGGCGCTCTTGTTGATCCCTTTTTCATGGTTAACATCATCACTCGGGAGTATCTTTTCACTTTATGATTGCATAAACCACTATATGAAGCCTCTAATGTAGTTGTGAAGTTACTTTATGGATTATCTTATCCTACCATTGGCTCTATCACCCTTCATGTTGAAGTTCATACTAAATCTGTGGATGTTGACTTTGTTATCATACCCTCTTCCAAGCAATTTCGTGTGAAGTTAGACTATCCTTGGCTATCTTCCATTAAGGATATTGCTTCTCCAATCAATTAGTGTTTGAAATTTCCTCACAATGATGAAATCATAACTGTGAACTGTAGCTTATTTAGACCATCTAAAAGAAACCCTCCTGTTCCTATTGATTTCTTTTGGCTTGAGCAATTTCAATCTCTTTCATCAAGGGGCGATGCTCTTTTTCAATCTTATCAAAAATGGAAGAAAGATATGATCTTATCCTTAGGCCAACCTAGATCCCCAACACTTGACATTCCTATCATACTTGAAGATGAATTTCTTTCCCCCACGGATAGAACTAATCTCCCTCCTAAGGAAGATCTTCAATCGATTACTATGGATGTGACTATACCTTCTCCTAAGAAGAACAACAATATTCTTCCTAAGATTAGACCTGTACCTCCTCCTCATGATGGACTTATTCTTCTTCCTACACCTAACATTTCTCCTTTATATGGCATAGTTCCACCTCCTTCCTCTTATAAAGAGTTGAGGCTTTCTTCTCCTCTTGTTCAACCTAAAAGACCTCAACCTAAACCTTCAACTATCAAAGAGGAAAATATTCCTATTTTTTCTAATGTTCCTCCTCCTTCTCAACCTTCCACTAAGACTCGACGGAATTGTTATGCGATTGAACGCTGATGAAGATGCCATGTTCGAGCTTGTGAAGTTGTTCCTCAAAATATTCAATCTCTCAAGACTCCAATAGTTGACATGATTCACTTTTCTCCTAAGCAAGAGGTTCAACCTACATCTCCAAATCATAAGTTGCACAAAACATGTGGTGGTTTTACTCCTATTCATGTTTGTGGTCCTCTTTCTATAAATCTTGATGAATAAATGAGTGAAAATATTATTCATGATGGCAATATAACTCCTAATGCTTCTAATAGTGATTATGAATATGTTGATGTGGAAAAGTATTTATCAACTGAATTTTCACAAACCCTAATCCTAGTTCCTAGAATCAAACAAAGTGACTTACCCCATGAGCATAGTCCTTGTTTGGATCTTGTGATAGCTCCATCTTCTATGCTCAATGTCGCTCCTCTGGCATGTTGCTCACCTTCCCGAAATAGTGATCAGCAAGATCAGGAGGTGGATGACATGCTAGATTAGAAATATTAGCACTATAGATCTTGTCTCTCTCTCCTTTCTTTCTCTTTTGTGACAATTCTTCTATGTGTATCCTTGTTCTTCTATTTTTCCCTCAATGTCTACTTGAGGATGATGCAAAGCCTTGAGATCTCTTTTGGTCTCTTTCATGTTGACTCGAAGGACATTCTCTCTTCCCTTTCTTCTAAGGTAGTGTCCTTTCTTTGGGGAATGATGATTATTATATGCACATATACATATATGATATACATGAGTTATCATACAGCATACTGGCCCTAAGGAAAGCAAAACTACCTCATTTTTTGTGTGCATTATCCTTGGGTTTATTCCTCACTTGGGGGATAAGTCCTTGCGATAACGTGATCCCTCTCTTCTCTCTCTCTCTTGGGTGTATCCTACCTTAAATCAATTTCTCTCGATAAGGCACGTGCAATCGCTTTAACGTGGGGGCATACACTCTGATCATAGTTTCCTTCTTGACACTTAGAATTATTTAGTGAACTTGGCTTTGCTTCATAATTTTGGTATATTATTTGTGACTCATAGTGAGGGGAACCTTGCTACTTGTAGTCATGGTTTTCCCTTATTGATCTTCCCTTTTACTTTGTCAATCGATGTCATAAGATCCTTAGTCCACTGGGGGGCTTGGTGCATCTTGCCTCCTTGACGTGGTAGAAGTCTTTCAATCTTGTTTCCTTGTACTTTACCGATAGTATTAGCGTACACTCATACTCCCGCTAAAGTGGGGGCTAAATGTAGTGTCATAAAATTGTGACCCTTGCAATTTTTGACCACATTAGGGTCCTCACGCATGCGAATTGAATTCCTAGGCCTGATCGGAGACCAGAGACTTGCTCAACACCTCAAAACTACATCTTTCTTGCCCTCCACACTGCCCGAACTACATCCTGTCCTGGAAAAAAAGGGCACGATAGGGGCATGGCAACAAGGGCATGGTGCCCCTGTCCCTACCCTATTTTAGGGTAGGACCCTTTCCAATTGTGCTTTTGTGTTTGTGCATTGAGCGAGAAAACTCCCCAAATGTCGACCTGTGACAAAAAATCAGTCAATTAACCCTAATTGACAAGTATATAAGTCACATTTCCCCTTCCATTTTGGCATAACACAGACACATGAGATCATGCATTCAAGCATTCCTTTCCAGCATTGAGCATTCTCAAGTCTCCTTTCAAGGCTAAGGTGTTGCATTCAAGTCAAGGATTCAACCATTGAAGAGGAGATTCATTCCAACATTCAACTTCATACAAGCAATTATATCAACATTTCTATCACAACCTCCCTTGAAGTGGTTTACATTTTAGTCTTTCATTTAGATTTACTTGCAAGTACTCTCTTTCATCATTTGGTTAATTCTAAAACTAAGGTTTGACCTAAAGGCAAACCCCCAATACCAACGCCTTTTCCTCTCTTTTATGTGTGTAGGTTGCAGGTGCGCAGCTATACTTTCGGATTTGGACTCCATTTGTAGATGTGGAAAAACCCTTTTCATTTTGCGGATTTTTCAAATGACCATATACACTTTCGCCACAGTCTAAACAACTTTTTCTCAAATTCGTAGGGTTGCTTCGTCTCAACATATTATTGCCAAATCTAGGTGTACAGCTTCATCTTATGCTTCTATCTCGAGTTATAATCAAATATTTATCGCTTTTTCACTTGGTTATAAGTACACAATTCAATTCAAATCTCATTCTAGAAGAGGGGATTAACTTACCATTCTTATATCACTCAGAATTCAATCTCCTTTTCTGGAGGTTGAATCTAGTGCATTTCCCCCCTCTTCTAATGTAATGTGTGAAAAGTGTTTGAAGGGAAATCCAAAGTGAAACTTTCATCTCTCCTCAGAGGTAAGAAAAGCTTTCCTCTAGATCTCCATCATTCACCTTTTTCAACATTACAGTATTATAACATCAAAATTGATTACAACCAACCGGTAACAACCGGGTTAAAGCATAACTGACTCACAGGCCTGCTAGAACATGTTGAAATTACATAATAGGTCACAATTGGGAACTTCAATCTTAAGATCTATCTTCTACGCTCATTCTAGCTACTTGATTCTTCGATTGTTCAATTGTTACATTCTAATGCTCAACACAATGATTTATATGATCCAAGGGGATCCGATCGGCCTAAAAAGGGATCAAAACCCAAAGAACAAGACCTAACATGTAAAACCAACAAGGTCAGCCTCCACAAAGAGATTCCTCTAGAAAATCCAAAGGATGAAGTGTAGATCATGGGAAAAGGTCGGCCACATGCCAAGGAACATCATAATCAACTCCCAAGGCTCCGCAATCTTTGAAAGGTGTTCCGGTAGATCACCAAAATAGGTCCAGGCAACCGATAACAAGAAACTATCATGGAAACCAATAGCAATAACTTGTCAAAAAATGATCCAAATACGATGCGGCCTAGAAATAAGAAAGATGATCAAGTCTTCAAGTATAATCCAACTCCACAAGATTCGATGAGCCAAAACCGGGATTGAAACTGCAAAAAGAAAGAAAAACATAAAGGAAAATATTTTTGGTTGATGTAAGATTGCTATGAACCGGGGATGCTCCTGCATCAGACATCTGGAGTTATTGAAAAAGTGAGTTTGTCACTTTGCTGGAGTCAGAGGAAACAAGGTCGTCTAACTCTACCTCTCTGCCTTTGCTCATGTCTTTTGTTTATCTTTTCTTCTGCCTTTAGGGCATAGTGGTAAGCCTCTTCAACACTCTCCAATTTGATCAAACTAAGTTCATCTTGTATAGACACTTGCAATCCATTCAAATATCTTGCAACTTGTTCAACTTCATCATCAACATGTTTGGATTTGATGTTCAACTTGTAAAATGCTTCGGTGTATTCCATCACACTAGATTCCTTCTGTCTCAAATTCTGCAACTTTCGAAATAGAATCACTTGATAATCAACTAGCTTAAATTTTGATTTAACTTAGCAATCATCTGATCCTATGTCTTGATATTCTCTTTACCTCTTCTCTATCTATCAACTTGCAAATGTTCCCACCAAAGAGATGCATGACCTTTCAACCAAGTCGTGCATATTTTACCTTCCTTTCTTCTGCAGTGTTTTAAAAATCAAAGTATTTATGCATCTTCGAGATCCAATCCATCAATTCATTCGAATCCAAATTCTCATCATATTCTGGTGGGGTAAAATAAGGTTTAGTATTCGCCCTACTCAAAACCCACAAAATCCTTTCCTCATCCGGATCAACCGTCAGTGGGTTTACGTGTTCTAACAAGGATTCTTCTCCTTCATCTTCACTTACATCTTCAATATGTCGGCCTCTTCTCTGGGATGCTATCCCTCACAACATTTCCATCACAGCAGGGTCTACATTCCCATGTGCTCCACCATTCCTAGTTCCTCTTTGCGCCATCATTTACGTTGGTCCTCTGTAGCTACAAGTCAGATCCACAGTCCACCAACCTATAATAAAAATCTTAGGACACAACTTTCGGAACAAAAAATTGCTCTGATACCACTTGAAGTAGTCACCAGTTAGTAGGGACCTCAAAGAGATCAATCTGGACCGGTTAGCAAGAGTAAACACAACGAAAACACAAAGATATGATGGAGGCAATGCATTAAAAAATGTATTATAACATGAAAATTGATTACAACCATCCAATAACAACTGAGTTACAACATAACTAGCTCACGGGCCTACTAGAACATGCTCAAAATGCCGAATAGGTCACAACCAGGACCTTCAAACTTAAGGTCTATCTTCTACGCTTATTCTACCTACTTGATTGTTTTATTGTTCGATTGTTACATTCTAGTGCTCAACACAATGATTTATACATCCAAGGTGATCTGATCAGCCCAAAAAGGGTTCAAAACCTGAAGAACAAGACCTAACATGTAAAACCAACAAGGTCAGTCTCGGCCAAGAGATTCCTCCAAAAAATCCAAAGGATGAAGTGTAGATCATGGGAAAAAGGTAAGCCACACACCAAGGAACATCAAAATCAATTCCCAAGGCTTTGCAAGCTTTAGAAGGGGTTCTAGTAGATCACCAAAATAGGTTTAGTCAACCGGTAATAAGAAACTGTCAACCGATAGCAAGAAATTGTCAAGGAAAACGATAGCGATAACTTTCCAAAAAATAATTCAAATGCGATGCAATCTGGAAATAAGAAAGATGATCAAGTCTTCAAGTAGAATCCAAATCCAGAGGATCCGGTGAGCCAAAACTGGGACATACAGAAAGAAATGTTGAAACTGCAAACAAAAAGCAAAACATAAAGGAGAATATTTTTGGTTGATGCAATACTGCTTTGAACCGGGGATGCTCCTGCATCAAGGTGACAGGCTCAACTACATTTGATGACTTTGTTATCTTGATCAAAACTTTTGTGAGTTGATCTACCTGTTTCTTCAACTTCGCTTTCTTGACCTT
Organism: Cryptomeria japonica; assembly: GCF_030272615.1. NCBI lineage: Eukaryota > Viridiplantae > Streptophyta > Pinopsida > Cupressales > Cupressaceae > Cryptomeria > Cryptomeria japonica. The sequence continues at coordinate 389,803,408 of NC_081414.1, read as the reverse complement.
TTCTTCATTAAACATTGTCACAAGATGTTGAAAAGATGTTTGAGTATCCTCCACTATACCTTCATTTGTTTGTTTTCTAAGGTCAATCTCATTGATAAAATATTCAAAGGTATGCACTTTATCCAAATATGTGTATAGAGGAGGAATTTCCATTTCAATATACTTGTTCTTTGATTTATCCACCTTTACCCAGGATAGAGTCTTGACCTTCTAAATACATTTTGGCTTAGTATAAATCAGCTGACTGAAGTTGAAGTCATATGGAGAGATGGCTTGCTTATTCCTCTTTTGAGTGCTGGTCATTAGCCAAGGTGGCATAAATGTATCATCCTCCACTCTTGTAGTTAACACTTGTGATGCTGATTATTGAGACTAAATACTTGTACTATGGGTGAAGTGGAGGTAAGAATTGCAGGTGGATTTTGAGCAATAGATGTTCTAGGAGGAACCTAAGCTTCTGACATAAACTTATCAAAATCTTCCAACATGGAATAAGTAACCTCACAAAGATTAGGAAGAAAAATTCTATCGAGGTTGTCATGAGGTGTGTCAAGAGCAGACTTACTAGTAGTCATCGAAGGAATGACATGGATTTCGAGAGCTTGGGATGTAAGTAAAATAGTATAATCCAAAGGAACAGTGTCAGAAACCGAAACTAAAGTAGTACCTGTAACATCACATGATGCAGGAGGAATACCTTCTTGTGTCTCTTAATACTGGGAAGTACTTGTGATTTCAGGTAATCCCTCCTCATCAAAGTCTTCTACTTCTTCATGCTCCTTTTTAGGTTCATCTTCTTCTTCTTATAATTCTTCATCATCTCCCTCATCAACTTCATCATCAACTTGAGTCTCTTGGGTACATGATTCCTCTTTATTCTTACCTTTACCAATTGTGACTTTGAACTTGGGGGCCTTTGGAGCCATAGGATCCTATCTATTCTTGGTCCTCAGCTCAAAAGTCTTTCCCATATGCCCTGCAGTATCCTCATCGTTGGATCCAGTCTAGAAAGGCTTCAACTGAACACCATGATAAGTTAACCAAACATTCCAGTATTAGAAAGGATGTTTTGGACCTTGGCCCTTATTGAAGTGTTTTCCTTTTGGGGCCACTAGATAAGAGGCAAAGGTGATCCAACAACCTTATTCTTCTCATACATAGGATCTAGGATGTCTCCATCCTCCTTAAGATCCTCAAGAATATCAGCAAGATCAAAATTCTCAATTTTCTCTACTCTCAGACAACAATAGTCAAGCCTCTAGATGTCCTCTTCAATTCTACAATCAATACTCACATCTTCAACCCGATGGACATAAGTGTAACTTTTCTTTATTTTATTCTTCATACCCCTGTAGTCAAAATATTTTCTAGCCTTGAAGAATTTCATTGTTACTCTCTTCATTTCCTCTTCTATGGTTCAGGCCTTGTAGATATAATTGATATAATACCTCCCAATGGTAAAGGAAAAATTGAGACCACTCTTATGAGCTCTAGATTGACACTCTTGTACTGATATCATCTGACGATCCATCTTCATGAGAACGATCTTGTCTGACGGATACCTTGGAAGCATGAAAGGTTCTCCATCAAAGCATCCAATCTTGAGATATGTGAATGTAGTAAACTATAAAAAGATACATCCAAACTAATTTACTGCATTATATGCCTCATCTGACACTCTCCTCTTCTGAAGTTCCTTATCAAACATGCACAAATAGTGGGCAAAGAAAGCGTCATTTACTCTCCTCAAATGATGTACTCTCTTTGGTTAACTGAGTGAAATACCGATAAACAGGAATTTGACTCCTATCTCATGTGGTAGATAAACCTAGAAAATCCCTCATTGATATTGTCGCATAGACAAGATATGAAGTCATGTAGAACTTCAAGGTGGTAGGCACTTTGGTCAACTGCTCACATAATACATCTGCAATCTGCTTGCCCTAGTAGATTTGCTTCTTATTTTGCCTAATGATGCGAATGTACTGATACATCCACTTGTGATATGTATTGGAAGTTGGGATCCCCTTTACCCTATTAAGAATAGTAATCAAATCATTGACCTCCTCAATGAAGTCACTCTGACGAAGAGTTTTCGATCACCTTGCAATTGTAGGCCTAGGAGTCCTCAACCAATTGATGTTCCTCCTACACTTATTTGAGTGATTATCATAATAGGTCACTATTGATTTCATGTCAATGTTATCATATTTACCTATGGGTGGGCACTTGAAAATTGCATCAAATAAGTCATCATCAAGCTTGATGAGAATCTTTTTCCCTTATGCATCCTTCATTGATCTAGTTGCAGGATCATATATGTTAGCTACAACTAACATAAACTTTGGGTTTTGTCTTGACATGGGAAAGACATTGACCAAATTAATTTCATTGTTGATGGTAGGATATACCTTATAGGACACTGACAACTCTTTAACTCTTTTCAAAAATTCTTCAAGATCTACATGCCCAATTTTCGCTCTCTAATATTGTCAATGTTTGACAATACAAAAGGAGGAAAAAATGGATGAAGCTCTTGCTTTTTGAACTTAATTGTTCTTTTTCTTGATGATGGCTCTATCATTCAAAAACAATTGCACTGCAATATTTAAAATGTCATCACCATATTTGATTTGATTATCCTCTATTAATGGATACAACAATCCCATTTGATAGAACAAAAATCTCTGATTGATCACAAATTGGTTAAAAATCACCAATTTGTATGTGTGTGATTCAAGTGCAAATCAGACTTATAAGTCCAATTAGCACTTTGAAAAACTGAAAAACAACAAGAAGTTCATATCGGACTTGTAAGTCTAATTTGCACCTTATTGAAGACATAAACAAAGGAGGTGCATATCAGGTTTACAGCCCTGATATGCACTTGGGAAGATGATAACATGAAGGTGCATATCAGAGTTAGAAACCCGATATACACTTCATATAATAAAGAAAATCAAAATACAAAGGTGCAAATTGGACTTGTATCCCCAATATGCACTATGTAATGAGAACAAAAAACACAAAGTGCTAATCGAGGTTGAATCCCTGACTTCCACTTTGAAAGATTACTTGGTGCGAGCCGGAGTTACAACTCTGACTAACAATGTGGGACAACATAATGCAGCGCGAGGTGCAAGTTGGGGTGGTGGCCCCGACATGCACCAAGGAGCAATACTCTGGTGCATGACAGGGTTACCATCCCACCTTGCACCAAAGGCAAAGAGTAAAATGTGTATGATGAGATCATGGCCCTGACATGCACATTGCAGAGAAAAAAGTCTGGTGCATGGTGAGGTGACGACCCCACTATCCACCATTTTAGAAGGCATCACAAACTTATAAAATTAATCAATAATATGGATCAAGTTGAAGCTTGATGCACATCAAATCCAAGGCTTTCGTGTGTGTCGGGTTTCCAACCCAATCTCACACCAAAAATTAGGGTTTGATAAAATAGAATTGATTAAAAATGACAATACCAGTTTTAACATTAACAATATGCATTGAAGTAAAAACTTTGATGTATGTTGTTCATATTAAGATCCAACAGTGATAAAAAAATTTACTGAAAGAGAATAATGAGGGTAAGGAAAAAATACATATCATGGGTAAGATGAATTTGAATTTAAGAAAAAATATATTCAATGCTTTATAAATCACCACACAATAATGAAAAGAAATAAGGAATCAAATCGATAATAAAGGAAAGAAAGAAACTTGAAAAGAATCAAACTCAAAACATTAAATGCAAATATGTGATTCATGATAGTGTGAATCAGACTTGTAAGACTGATTTACACCAAAGGCCCTAAAGTGGTGTAAGTTGAACTTACTAGTCCGAATTACACCTAAGAAGACTACCAAGTGCAATTACGAGTTTAAAACCCGATTTTGCACCTAAGGACTTTAAACAATGTAAAGTCAGATATTAAGCCCGATTTTGCACCAAAACAAGAAAAACTCACTTTTAAGTTAAAATTGAATTTTAACTAAAAATAGGAGATTTTCAAGATTGAACAATAAGTATTCAAGGACGAGCGAGGTGACAAAATGCCTCAAAACACAACTTAGAGAAATGAAGACGAATTTAGCAAAAAATCATAGGGGGTTATCTTGTTTTCTCTTGAAAGGAAAACAAGATTAACATGATTAACTAATAAAATAAATATAATAAGCATTTTCCTTGTAATGCCCACCAAAATACCCTAGAGAAAATAGCTAACTAAATAACAAATAGAGATAAAAATAATTTTAAATCGTCTATAAATGCAACATAGTAAACTATTGTAAATTCAAAACATAGATTATATCCATAAGATTGCATAGAACATCATGGTAAAAATCATAGTAACATATAGCACAAGCGGAATTAAAATCTTAACCATAAATGCATGTCCATTCAACCTTTCCCTAGGGTACTTTAACGTCAATACTTACTAACAACATTTAATAACATATCTACATCGTGAAATAATTAACATTCAATATAATTAAGTTTTGTTCATCATTTCCTTATCATGAGATTATAAATTTCCAATGCATAACTCCATTACCCCATCTAATATCTAAGTTCATTTTAAGTACAAAATCAAATGTTCCTATTTCCATATTATTACCTTGTGGAGCTACCTACATCTTTTTCCTATCAATGGTATTAGATTATTTCCTTAAGATTATCCTCAACACAATGCATCCAATTACTAACCATACACATGCACAAGATTATATCAACAAGTACTAATTCACTTCCAAATAGGATCTCATGCTAAAACACCAATTAAGAATCATATGATATAACAAGAATGCACTAAGTCTAAACATACAATTCTCTAACCATCATAAGATCTCATTTCTATACATAATGAACATTTCCACATCATGAACCATATGAAACTACATAATCTTATTTCTTTTCAAGATCATAGTCTTTAGATCAGTGTCATTTCCTATTACATAAGAGAACATAATACAAGTACATAGTCTTCTTTAGAGTTACAATGCATCATGATACAATTTCTCTACTCCATGTTCATAGAAATCAACTCCATAGATTATCCGCACAAAAAAGAGACATGTGATCCATATCCATGCACACTAGCATCAATGAAGAATGTCCCAATGGAAGAAGGTATCAAACCATCCGACCATGTGGAACCAAATAGGATCCACCCCCCATGCTAGGAGATGACATGGGGTTCGAACCTACACTCAAGACCTAGGCTGACACCTAACAACAAAGGGACTCGACATGACAACCACAAGATATCATCAAGAAACAAAGATCAAATCACATCACATGGATAAATCAAACAGTAAACTCTCAAAGGCATGAACAACAAATCAAGGCATACAAATGATGGACACATTTAGGGAAGAGTTTCATCACATGCTAGCCTCATGTGGAATCCGCCTCAACCTTGGAGCCAAAAAATGGAGGTCGATCTACCCCTCCAATGGTCTTCCTAATTCTAGATCCCAAAATATCCTCCTTGGGATTAATTGGGGTATAAACTCAATTTCATTATCTTGATTATGTGAATCCTATTTACCCAAACCCACTAATTAATTATTATGGTTATCACTTACAACTAATCATTAACTCCATGTGGTTCCATAGGTTTAGACCCCCTCCTAGAGATCTATTTCTCATGACCAAGGTCCTACACATGCAAGAGCCCACTCTCCCAACTATGGATCATAACCTTAGGGTAAAATACATAAATATAACATCACAACAACAATATGAAGGCTCACAAGAGACATATGTACAATCACATCACCACTGAGAACAAATCTGAAGCTTAACATAAAGCATATGCTCATAGGCAAGCAAGAGCCTTCACAAGAATCAATCCAATAATGCACCAAGAATAAACATGAAATCAAGAGATAATAAAAAGAATTTCCAAACCTCAATAGTGAGGCAAAACACATCCCACTAGAGCTCTGATAAACTTTCCTCAACACTAAGGAAATTCTCCCTCTCATTGGAGTGTGGCTGGAGCATTACAAAATGTATGCAACCTCCTCATGGTAAGGCACAAAACCTCTTACCAGAGAACTAATCCTCATTAAATTATCAAGATAAATCAATACACAACTCTATGGAACTCAAAACAATCATACCAAGCCTCGAGAAGGACCCCAAAATAAAACCAACCAACCCCATAACACAAAAACCTCAAAACCTACAAACTGCAAGCAGAATTGTGCATCAAAACCCAAAATACCGCATTCAAAACACATATAGAAGATAAAACTTGAGTTTTAGCACATATGACACTAGTTTTAGCACATACGACACTTCTTTTAGTGCATATGACTCAGAGTGGAAAAATGACATAAAACGGACTCAAAACTTGGTAAAAATGCCTAGTTTGGTTCCTAGGCTTTCAAATTGACTGAGTATCAATCCTAGAAGGTGTGGGAGGGTGATATAACAATAAAGAAACTTAAAAATGAATAATCATGAACTTTCAAAGAGGATTCAACATCACTTCCCAGACATAATCACACTCAAAAGTGCACAGAAGTACACCAAATCTACACTGCGACTAAGGGAGATACAATATTGAAAGAATGGGTTGAATAAAAAAATTCATAGGATACTCAAAGCCAAAAAATAAACCAAGACATCCATAAATAGGATCATGACAAAATTCAACACATAAGACTTCCCAGAAACAACTCCTGGAAAAGCCATATTTACTCCAATTTGCAAATAAACACATCATGGAAAGGTGCAAAAAATTACATAAAGGATAATCATATAGCAATCCAAGAACTCTATAAACTTTAGCAAAATCTCAGGGAACAAAGAAAATAAAGATTCAATAGGGAAATGCGGAATATGGATTCCTGATAGCACACATCATTCCCAGATTTACACCATAATCATAATATATTATCTTTACTTGCAATTTTTTTCCTAAATCAAAATGAAATCTTAAAAATTGATCTCCAAGCCCCAAACAATGATTCAACAGTCGCAATGTATACAATATTTTCCAAATAGAAATGCAGAGAATGGAATTTGAAGCTCCAACCTGGAAGGTCGCAGTAATGGCAAAAAGAAAATTCGGGAAAGAACAATCAATCCAACAACCTCAATCCAAATATTCGAACAAAAATCTCCCAACAATCCAATCCAAAACTCAATCAAAAATCCAAAAGATCTGATCCAAAATTGCAAAGAAGTCATCCCAACAACGCACAACAAAAATCCATTAAATTAAAATTAAAATTGAAACTATAGAAAATCACCAGCGAATCAGAAAATTCCAACAAACTATAGATTATACCTACCATGCACATTATTGAGGAAAATGTTATTTAATAATTTTATTTACATACCCATTCAAAATCAACCAATAGAAATAAGTGGTAGGTAAAAATTTATATAATATATTCGATTATCAATAGTAACAAGATAATATTAGTAAAAACACAAATAAGCAATTAAAAAAACATACCCAATAATAATTAAATAAATGAGTTAAGTGGGTAAAATCCATATAAATAGAAATCCATAATAAAATATAAGATCAAATCAATGATAAAATATAAACAATAAATAAATAATAAATAATCAAAGTAAATGATAAATCTATAAATAATAAAACAATAAATAATTAATACAAATCAATTAAATATTAAATCAAATAATAAATCAAATAGATTAATAAATTAATCTCAACAACAAATTAAAAAATTAAATAAACCAAACTCAATAACATAAATTCAAGAGTCAATAAATAATCCAAATAATTAAATACCCATATTATATATTAAATCGAATTAAACATTAATAAATTATATTAATCCAACTATTAATTAAACAACAAACATACACTCGCATCACCTCAAGCAACTTGACAAAAGGGTCCACACCACTAATGCCATGACACAACTGAGAAGATGACCAACTAAACCTCGAGTATGAGAGGGAAACACATGCCATCTATGACAACTTACCACTGGGATAGGACACACTCGAACCTTTGAGACTAGGTGGAGTCGATGTCTGGTACCCGCAATCCTGCAATCACCACTAGAACACAATACGATACGTATACAACATATATACATCGCATTTTAAACAGGCAAGTGAAAAGAAAATCACAACACCTTATCATGCTCGCAATGAGTGATAAGGCATCATCCCTTCCACGAAGACAATCACACAATAACAACATCATTGCATCGCATGAAATCATGATCATGAAATAGGGGTTAGAACTATAATAACGTCATAAATCGAGAAGTCTACATAGGAATATCAAGAGCATATAATCCATCCAATGTAAATTTATCCATCAAGTAATCCAGAATGTATCATCAATCATATAAGTCATCCAACTCCATGAGTCATATCAAAAATCCATCATCATCAATAACCATCTAGAGTCTAAATAAGATCATAAGTGTCAATCAAATGTCATCAAAATACCAACCATGAGTCTAAATAGGTCTATCAAAGCATAAATCAAAATGTGAGTCTAGGAGGGATACTACATCCTCCCCTCCTTTGCCTAGGCTTACTCCTGGAAACCTGAGAAAAAATAGGGGTAAAGCTCTCTCATTTGCGCACCATCCTCCCATGTCATCGAAGAATCATCACTTGGGTCCCATTGGACCCTTATCTTCTCTATGTCCAAACCCCTAAGGGTCAGCCCTCGGCACTGAAGAATGCACATGGGCTCCAACAAAAGCTACCTATCCTCGACTTGCAATGAATGCCAATCTAAAACATGCGATATATCTGGATGATAAGGTCTCAATACAGAGACATGAAACACATCATGGATACAAGACAATCTAGGTAGCAAGGCAAGGTGATATGCTGTAAAACCAATCCTCTCCAAAATATTGAAAGGTCCAACAAATCGATGCGCCAACTTAGAGCCTTTTTCATAATGGATAAGACTCTTTCGTGGATGCACTCTCAAAAACACCTAATCTCCAACTAAAAACTACCTATCCACATAATGAGCATCTGCATATTTCATTTGTCTGTCATGTGTCATTATTAAATGCTCTCTAATATGTGTCACCTTCTTCTCCATGTCTTGCAACATCTCTAAACTGAGGAGTACTTTGTCCTCCAAATGATCCCAACTCAAGGGTGTCCGACATGGTCTACTGTATAATTCCTGGAAAGGAGACATGCCAATGAAACTATGATAGTCATTGTTATAGGCAAACTCTGCCAAATGAATGTAATTCTCCCATCTAGACTATTGATCCATGACATACATCTGCAATATGTCCTCCAAGACCTATTTAACCCTCTCCCTCCTACCATCTGTCTTGGGATGATATGTCAAATGAAAGTTTAGCTACGCTCCTAAGTCATGTTGAAGGGAAGTCCATAATGCTAAAGCAAACACTGGATCTCGATCCAATATAATCCGTCAAGGAATACCATGCAACCTCACTATTTGCTCCATGAAGATACGAGCCACAGTCGATGTTGTGTATGAAGATTTGATCAGAAATAAATGTGCCACCTTGGTCAACCTATCAACGGTGACCATGATATCATCGTGACGATGTGAAGACATAGGCAAACCAATGATAAAATCCATAGATATAATGTCCCATTTCCACTCTAGAACCAAAAGACTACAACAACAACCTGCGAGATGTTGGTGCTCTACCTTCACCTATTGGCACTCTAAGCAACATGACACATAATCCGCTATATATCTCCTTATTCTTGCCCAATGATACAATTGTCGCAAATCTGCATGCATCTTCTTGACACCTAGATGTGCCGAGTAAGGTGCATGATGGGACTATGATAAAATCAATGCTCGTAGACCATCTGAAGGTGGAACATATATGTGCCCTAAATGTCGAAGAAGACCATCGGATTTCAAATAGTAACCTGCATATCTACCATCCAAGGCTCTCCTTCATGCAATATTTGCTTTGACCTCCTAATACCAACTGTCTGAAGGAAGGGCATTAAGTATCCTGCTCCTCAAGTCTACACTGAGAGTCATCACTAAAACCTCATGCCTCCTGTGACTCAAGGCATCTGCTACCACATTCTCCTTGTCTTGGATGCATCTCATCTCAAAATCATACTCACACAAGAACTCCATCCAACGCCGCTACCTAGCATTCAAGTGTGGTTGCGTGAAAATATACTGCAAAATACGGTGATCACTGTGCAGCTCGAACCAATGCCAAAGAAGGAAATGTCTCCAACAAACCAAAGCATGCACCACTACCGTTAGCTCTAAATCATGAGTAGGATAATTTAACTCGTGATCTTTGGGCTTATGTGACTCGTATGCTATCACTCTACCATCTTGCATAAAAAATGCTCCAAGACCCTCCAAGGATGCATCTATGGACACCACAAAATCATGCAAAGGATCTGGTACTACAAAATATGTGCACTAGTTAGATTCTCCTTAAGGATCCGAAAATCCATCTCACACAGATCTGACCACACAAAATTCTTCCCTTTCCTCTGAAGAGAAGTGATAGGGTGAGAAATCCTCGAGAAATCCTCAACAAATCTGTGATAATAGCCTACAAGACCCATGAAACTACGAACCTCACCCACATTAGTGGGTGTTGGCCAATCCACTATAGCCTCAATCTTAGAGGGATCCACTGGGATACCCTCTCTTGATATGACATGGCCAAGATATCTCACCTCTGTCTGAAAGAACTCACACTTTTCCATATTGGTGTACAACTGATTATCCTGAAGAAACTCCAAAACCTGCCTCATGTGCTCCTCATGCTTCTCCACTAATCTCAATAAAACCAATATATCATCCAAGAATACAAGCACAAACCTGTCGAGTGCATCCTGAAAACTCCATTCATCAAGCTCATAAAAACTAGTGGAGCATTAGTGAGACCAAAAGGTACCACTGTGAACTCATAATGTCCTTATCTAGTGCAGATTGTTGTATAATGGATATCCGCCTTGTGAATCCTCAGCTGGTGATACCTGGAATTAAGATCTATCTAGGAGAAGATATTTCCATCCTTAATCTAATCAAACAAGTCATCAATCCTTGGTAGAGGATATAAGTTCTTCACCGTCACCTTATTAAGTTGTCTATAAACAATACACAACCTAAGATATCCATATTTCTTCTTCACAAACAATACCAACACAACTCATGGAAAGACATTGGGGAAAATGAATCCCTTTGCCAATAACTCCTCCAACTGCAATCTCAACTTTCTCAAATCTTGAGTAGTCATCCGGTAAGGAGTCTTAGATATAGGCTCTATTCCTGGAACCAAATCTATCTAAAAATCAATGTCGCGCTTCAACGGAATACCTAGAAACTCACTAGGGAAAACATCTGAAAACTCTTGGAGAATGGGATGACGATGAAAGAGGTCATCATGATTCCCTCCTTCATCCAAATCATTTGCTCTCACTACAAACAACTGACAACCCTATCACGCACACTTCTTCAGTTGCATAGCAAAAATCATGCGAAGGGAAATAGGTTGTTGCACACTTACTATCTCCACAGTCTTCCCACTATCATCCAAACATTGCACCCTCTTTCCACGACAGTCAATACTAGTCTAGTGAGACTCAAGCTAATCCATCCCTAGCACAACACCATAAGAACCCAAAGAGAGAACGTGAAGATCCACTGATGTGGTACAAAATCCCAACTCCAACTCACATCCATGCACAAAGGAATCAACTGCCATCTTGGTCCTTGTAGCTAACTGAATGTCCTGCCACTTATCACCTTGATTTTCCACAACAAGCCCATATCATTTTACTACTAAAGGATAAATGAAAGAATCAAAATCACCTAAATCAAATAGTATTAAGCAAGAGATACGATCTATCTCACATGTAGTCTCAAAAACTATAGCTTGATGCTCGGCTTGACGGTTATCAACCGCCGCAAATACATGATGGGATCTCCCTAAATCACCTATTGTAGGCTCGGAAGCTACTATCCTTTGTCCTAACATCTGTGTAGATCTCTAAGGACACTGAGCAGAGTAATGAACCTGCTATCCATAAGTGAAGCAACTCCCTCTACTAAACCCTCGTGCTACTAGAGGTGCACTAGACTGTTGAGCACTACCTCTACTTGACTATTGAAAACTTTGTGCTCGCAGAGAGGGAACTGATCACTTATCATGCTGAATTCCATGATCTCTATCCTGTTGAGATCTAGCACCATGAGAAAAACCCTGACTTCATGGAAACTTCTTCCAAGACCGTTGCCTACTCCTGAAAGTTGAAGGATGACTCCTAGCAAATCCTGAACCTTGTGACTGAGCAACTCTCACAAATGCTTTTGTAGCTGGAACACTAACTGTCTACACACCTGGTGTACCACCCAAAGCAAAAGTTAGGTTCTCCTCTTCTATTTGTGCCTTCTCTATTGATATCTCCAAATTCTTAGGTTCGAGAAGTTGAACCCCTCCATTGTTGTGGTCACTAAGTCCTCTAAAAAAATGTTGAATCAACATAGGCTCATCATCTGCTATCCCAACGTAATGCTTAAGTTTAAAGAACTTACACTTGTACTGCTCAACTGTCATGTTTTGCTGCCTCAAATCATGAAACTCATCGGCCTTTCTTTGCCTCCAATGATTTGACAAGAATTGGGCACAAAAACGCTCAAGGAACAACTCTCGAGAGATCGTCGTAATATCCAAACACAACTTTTCCTCCTTCGTACGCAACGATGTCAAAGAAAAGTCATGAAGATGCATGATCACACACCTAGCCTTGGTGTTACTGCTATATGGATGCATAGATAAACACCTACCGAAGTCAAGAAGCCAAGTCTCCGCCTACATGCCACTACTAGAACCATCAAAAGTAGGGGGACAGGATCTCAAAAGATCTCTCATATGACTAGTTTCAACTGCATCCTGATCCACAACAACATTCACTCACTTATGAGGCGAGTGTGATTGCTCTCTCTCCTAATGACCAGAATGATGAGACTCCTCTTATCGATTCTCCTCCTATCCCGGTCCTAATAGATCAAGAAGATTCCGAAGTGCAATAACCAACTGTGGAATCGCATCACCACCATGCTAATCCTATTGTTGCTCATGATGAAACTCCACATAAACCTCAGGATGAGGATTCTATTGAGTACCCATATGACCACCATGATCACGACCACAACCTCTACCTCTAGTAGGCATCTTGTCTAACCAAGACGCAAAACAACAATAAGCTAAAGCTAGGCCAACAAATGCAAAAAAAATAACAAGCAGGGATAAATCGTTGGGCTACCCCATGCTAAGTGCTAACACGCACAATGGGATCATGTGAAACCAAAGTACCTAGTGTATGAACATGAGCTCTGATACCAAATGTAATTCTCACAAAAATACCTTAGAGAAAATAACTAACTAACTAACAAATAGAGTTTTTTTTTTTTTATCATCTATAAATGCAACATAGTAAACTATCATAAATTCAAAACATAGATTATCACCATAAGATTGCATAGAAGATCATGGTCAAAATCAGAGTAAAATATAATGCAAGCGGAATTAAAATCTTAACCATAAATGCATGTCCATTCATCCTTTCCCTAGGGTATTTTAACGTCAATACTTACTAACAACATTTAATAACATATCTACATCGTGAAATAATTAACATTCAATATAATTAAGTTTTGTTCATCGTTTCCTTATCATGAGATTATAAATTTCCAATGCATAACTCCATAACCCCATTTGATATCTAAGTTCATTTTAAGTACCGAATCAAATGTTCCTATTCCCATATAATTACCTCGTGGAACTAACTACATATTTCTCCTATCAATGGTATTAGATTATTTCCTCAAGATTATCCTCAACACAATGCATCCAATTACTAACCATACATGTGTACAGGATTATATCAACAAGTACCAATTCACTTCCAAATAGGATCTCATACTAAACCATCAATTAATAATCATATGCTATAACAAGAATGCACTAAGTCTAAACATCCAACTCTCTAACCATCATAAGATCTCATTTCTATACATAATGAACATTTCCACATCATGAACCATATGACACTACTGTTATCAATAAAGCCTGCACCCTCTGCTAAAGCTGTGAACTTCAGTTGCCTATTGAAAGATGGAAACACTTTGAGGTTGTGGGTAACCTGAAGACTGAAGTGGATCTCCAGAGTAAGCTGGTTCTTTTCAAATTCTTCACCTAAACTAACAATTTCTTCAGGGAAAAGAGTGAGGAGGAGAACATATGAAACTAAAATCTAAACCTAAGGTGATGCACCAAACGATATGTTGAGATTCAAATAAGCAAAAGATACACAGTATAATAGTGATAATGAAGCTCTTCTACACTAACCAACAACCCATAATCTCAGCATCAATACTTCATAAGAAGGCTGGATAATCACAGTCCTAAGAGGAAAAACTCCTTCTTTCACAACCTAAGACTAATAATTACTAAAAAAACACAGCTTATGAACAACAAGAGTATATGTGTTTCTGTATAAGGCATCAACAGAAAGTGCAATTTTAAGGGGGGCAAAATCCAACCACAAAGAACTTCCTAACACTAAAGACACACAATAACAGAAAAAATGAGAAGGTACAAGCTATCATCCCTACCAAAAGGTATCACCAAGCTTTATTATTCCTGAAAAATGTGTTACAAAAATATTCCCTTTTGTAGAAAGAACTCAGAAATTACAATCTGCCAAAAAGATGAATGAATAAGAAGAAGTACAATGAAGAAGGAAGGTAGAATATATGCTTTTCAAAATGAATAAAATTTTCCACTTCCTCTTGGGCGAGCAGAACCAAAAAATCTACTTTAAAAGACCTGAAACGGGTATGAAAGGGAACACACTTGAACCAAAGTCAAGCCAACCCATGTTGCTACCATAAAAGCTCCTAAATGCATCATAAATGGCCCCAAAATATCTCCTGACAGGCCTGCAAGCCTTCATTAATGCCAAAAAAAAAAATCTCTTTGACTTTACAAAATGAAAATAAATAAATATATGTTAAAGTGATTTTAAAATTCATTACCTAATTTAAACATTTTGTTTAATTTTATTTTTTATATTAAAGTCAAGATTTAATAACATAAAAATAATAAAGTTATTTATTAAAGTGATAAATAAATTAAATCACTTTAATAAGTAGTTTCATTATTTTTATTTATTAAATAATAAATGTAATTAGAAAATATATTTAATAAAGTGCTTTATTTTATTTATCACTTTAATAAATAATTTCCTTATTATATTTATTATATTTTTTACTTTAAATATAAAAATGGGATGAAACAAAGCAATTAAGCAGATAAATTTAGACCACTTTAACAAATATGTATTCATTTTGATTTAAAAAACCTATGCCTAGTCTTCATAAAAGCCATATTTATTAAGTGATTCATAATATCACTTAATAAAATATTTAGATTGAAATAAAATATTAAGTGATATTATGAATCACTTAATAAGTATTAAAAATGCAAATATTTTTTATTTTAATGACCCCTTGGCAAAAACATGAAGGGAAAAGAAATATAAGGTAAGACAAAAAGTCTTAACCTATCAATACATATTAGGGAGAAAGGAAACCCTAAGAGCTAATTTCATTTTTGACTTTGGCATTCGATAAAAGCTTTATCTTTCTGCAATCGTGAGGTAGCCGCCATGGGGGTCTGAGGAAAAAGATCAAAAAAATTGCAGGGCTACAGATATTCTTATGATTTGTTGTCATAATTCTTTTGTGCTTATGGCTGCCTATATATGTTGCTGCACTTGCTTATTTCATAGCATGGGTTGCTATCTCTGTCTTTTTATGTATCGAGTCCAAGTTTGTAACATATAATGACAGTGAATTGGAAAATGACTCAGAAATTCATACCTTAGCTGCCCGTCTCCTTGCCAAATAATCTTAATGACTACTTGAAAGAATGCGATTGCATTTACATTGTTTAGGGCTTTTCCTAAAACTGTATATTGAGTTTGAAATGATATGAGGCTCCTCATCATTACTATGACAGCTGAAAACCCATTAACCGTGGAACTATGTGATAATAATCCCCTTGATGGACTGTTGTAAATCACTATTTGTTAACAAATACTCCTCCATTTCTCATATGACTGTGATAAAAATGGGTCTTTGTTGTTGTATACCCTTGCATTATCGTATTCTCCATTAAGCATGAATGGTGACTGTGGTGACTTTAAGCTTATATGACTGTTAAAACCATGTGTGGTGCATCTGAATGCTGCTCCTATTTATACAGATGTATCTTTCACCTTTGACTCAGAGTATATGATCATATGTTGCTCTTAGACACCTCCTTATTGCTTTAGGATTGCACCTATGACTGCATTCTACATGTTGTTGTGACTGATTTATAATTGAGGATTGTTGTAGGAAGGTTGTCATTCTGTTGTTTGGCGACCATTAATGCCTTACATCCTTTCATGACCCTTTAAAAGATATTAACTATCCTTTGGAAGAGGGTTGTCCCCATGGCAACAAAGCTTCAAAACTTAATTCACTACTGTTATGAGCTACCTTTTGCCAAAGATCTTATTTGTTGTTATTGGCCTTGAGCTCTAGAAATGTAGCCTTCTAGAACACTGTAATGGTATCTCTCTGATACTGACATATTAAATGATGAGCTTTCCTTCCTAACTACAACTATCGTGATTATCATGCAATCTTCCTTAATTCTCTTATGCGATGGTCTTCGTGAATGAGTGCCCCTCGCTTATGACAGTATGTTGGTGATGACATTTAGGACTCTCATGTTCTTATCACCCTAATGCCATGAGCGACATGTACTCCTTTATTGTGTCCACCGTAGGAGATGGGTAAGGATTGTTTCACTGATGTCATGATAATCTGCCCCTAATGCCATACATGTTGAGCTCAACCCTTGTGGGAGCCTATTTTTCCCACATGCAGATATTTAATTGAAGTAATCAGCAATAAAACTTTACCTGTATAATGATTGGACTGGTATAATGCATTGTAGGAGTGGATTTTGCATGCATTGATGATGTATATGCAAGGATATGGTATCCCGAGCTCTAATGCAATTCTCTTATCTTCTTGCAGACACTTGGAGCAGTAGGGGACCTCTGCAAAGGAGCTAGATATGAAGCTACTCAATTATGGGGGGTTCATCATTATGAGGCAATGACGGATCCCTTATCTTTGTTTATATTTTATTTTTACATGCATCATTTTCTTGTATAATGCATCATAGGTAGTCATTCCCACGGCTTGTGTGGGAGCATCTCATTTAACATTTATGAATAAAGAAAAATGTTTTTTCAAATATGCAATGTTGTATGGTTCTTGATTGGTTGTGAACACTTGCATTTACTTGGAACACTTTTTAGCATTCTATAGTATCTCTTGGCAAAACACAAACAACAAACATGTTCCCTTAAAACTATAAAACTTGACCAACTCCACTTGATTGAGCTGGAGAATGAAAATGGGTAACAACTAAATTATCTTATTTCTTTTCAAGATCATAGTCTTTACATCAATGTCATTTATTATTACATAAGAGAATATAATACAAGTACATAGTATTTTTTAGAGTTACAATGCATCATGATACAATTTCTCTACTCCATGTTCATAGAAATCAACTCCATAGATCATCCACACAAAGAAGAGACATAGGATCCATATCCACGCACACTACCATAAATAAAGAACATTTCAATGGAATAAGGCATCAAACCACCCCTCATGCTAGGAGATGACATGGGGTTCCATCGCACACTCAAGACCTAGGCTGACACCTAACAACAAAGCGACTCGACATGACAACCACAAGATATCATCAAGAAACAAAGATCAAATAATATCACATGGATAAATCAAATAATAAACTCCAAGAGGCATGAACAACAAATCAAGGCATAAGGATGATGGACAAATGTAGGGAAGAGTGTTGAAGAGGGTGAAAATTAGGAAGGGTAGATTCAATGGTTAATATGCAAATAAATAAATAAAAACACAATAAAAACCATTATACCTTACTAATTTACCTTCTCCTTCGGATTGAGACTTTGATTGAACCAAAGATGCACCCCTCCTTGACTTGATTGGATTGGTTCCTTGTTTGAATGTGATTAGCTCTCCAAATGTGCACAAAGGATGATGAAATGGATGAAGGATGGATGGATTGATAATGGGATGGATAGGCAAGATGAAATTTCTAAAGGACTAAGTGAAGGATGAGTGGGAATTTTGCAAGAGTTAGGGTGCTATGGATGATTTATGAACTTGGATAACTTCGAGATGGAAAATGAAGGAATGGAGTCTCCAATTTATAGAAGGAGAAGGAAGTAAATGAAGGGCTAGGATTGATCCAAGATGGAAGGTCAAGATCGAATGTGAGCCCACACAACGATCAAGGGAGATTAACAAGACAAGTGTGGATTCCAAGAGATATGTGATAAATGCATTTCTCATCTCCACACTCCTCAAGGTTCATTGGGAAGGCTTCCCAATGCACCTAGGGAAGAAAAAAGGAATAAAATATTTCTTGAGTGATGAGGAGAAGGAATGAAAAATTCCTTAAAAGAATGCTCATAGGGATTGGAGGAATAGAAAGGAATTAAAAATTCCTTGGGTGAAGGGATACTTGATAACTCAGTGATGAATAGCGAGTACCAAGCCAGTGCTAAGAGGGGGGGGTGAATCAGTACAAGCACAAAAACTTTTCCTGAACCAGTTTGATTATAGACTGTAAACTATTGGCAATCCCTAACACCGGTCCAAACTAGACTACTACCAGTTAAACACAGTGCAACTGTGAAAGACATGAACCGGTCAATCTTCTTAGCTTTCCATACAACCTATTCCCTCATTTCCACTTTGTCCTTATGCATAAAAAGACAATCTATCATCAGGGATATAATAACTTGCTAGATCAACATGATTCACCACTTGACAGAAAACAACAAACCATCACATGAAAAGGACATCACACACGACACACATATTTTCCACGTGGAAACCCATCCGGGAAAAACCACAGTGGGGATGAATACCCACAAGCTGTTTTGAACTCTTTAGAAGTCCACTTTGTTAGAAGCCTAGTCCGGTTAAATACTGTTACAATAGGTTCTGTTAGGAACCAGTCCTATTATGGATCACCCGGTTAAGGGATGACTAGAATACCCAGTTAAGGGTTAAACCCTGTTAGAGGTTACCTTGTTAAAGGATTTTATGAACTCAATGGCTTTGAGTCACCCTGTTAAAGGATTTACAACAAGCTGGTTAAAGCTACCCTGTTAAGGGATTTTCCAACTGTTGAAGTGATTAGAGATCAACAGGTATTACAATGATTTGGTAATAGCACTCAATGCCAATGTATATCCGCTTTAGTTCCTTCCTTCTTCACACACACTATGCAGGTATCAATCCTCTCAACTAGTCTGGTAAGAATCACGTATCTTTACACATAGATACACACACAACATTTGCCAACAACCTCAACACAAAACACCACATCGACCTTATAGGAAACAAATAGGTCGGTAGCATAAACCCTAAACTCTAAACACTTAGGTTGAGAAATTTAGTCGATTCAATCCTGACCATTGAACACTTTGCATTTGAATATAATGGTCTTGAATAGATCTCAAGACATTCTCCATCGTTCGTTCTTTGTCACTTCTTGGAGGTGATAACACATCACGCGTTATCCATTTGCAGAGACTTCGCACATTCCCGAGGTAGATAGGATCAATCTCCTTCATGCAAGATCCTTCACGTGCATGAGGCTGATGTGACAACACGATCTGATCTTCATTGCAATGCTAACTCATCACACAATACCATCGGTTGAAACACACAGGCTCAAAACACTTCAACTGAAAACCCTAAAGCTAAGACTACCAACCAGTAGTTATGCCATATGAACCGTAGATGAAAAGCATTCCATATACTGGTTCTCATTCTGACATATTGGTTCTGATTCACAACATCATACTGGTTCACTTGGACAAGCATACCGCTTCACTTTTTCACATATGTCGGTTCACAACATCATACCGGTTCTTTTTGTCAGTTGCTTAACTTCAATAATCATGTTCACTCTTCATCATGTTACCGGTTCACTCTTCAGCATATTATCGGTTCTCTTTCAGCATATTGACATCAATGATAACACAATATCATCATGTCAACATATTTTGCACATATGCCAACAATCTCCCCCTTTGGCATTGATGGCAATATACAAATATATCTCTCTTTCTGCATCACATCTTCTTCTTAATACTGCAGATATCTTTTCCACTTCACATCTCCTCCCCCTTTGACAACAATGCCAAAGTGGAGGCACAAGCTTCCCTAGTCCACTATGTTGCTCCCCCTAAGGAGTAGCATCCTTCAACACATCAATCCTGGAAAGAAATATCAAAGTAAGATCGGACTGATGTGGAGCACAAACCTTTAGAATACCTCTTGAAGGGGAAGCACCCCTAACTCACTTCTCAGATAGGTAAAAGTAGCCTTCGGTAGAGGCTTAGTGAATATGTTTGCTAACTACTCCTTACTGAAAACATGTTCCAATACCACCTCTTTGTTCTAAACCTTTTACCTCAATAAATGATACTTGAGTTCAAAGTGCTTGGTTCTAGCATGTAAAACCAGATTCTTGGATATGTTAATTGCACTTGTATTGTCACAGAATATACTTACCAAATCAGATACAAGAACTTTGAAGCCATTCAATACATGCTTCATCCAAATAGTCTGGGTACAGTTCATAAAAGCTACAACATACTCTACTTCTGCTGTAGACTGAGAGATACAACTCTACTTTTTACTCATCCATGAGACCAGTCTACCACCGAGAAAGAATGCACCACCGGTTGTGCTCTTCTAATCATCTACATTACCAGCCCAATCAAGATCTATGAACACTTTCAGGTTGAAATCATTATTGTATGGATACCATAACCCATAGTCAATAGTTCCCTTTAGATATCTAAGAATCCGCTTGACTGCTACCAAGTGGGATTCTCTTGGGCTTTGCTGAAACTGAGTAGTAATATCCACTGCATGTGCAATGTCTGGTCTTCTATTCACTACATAATGCAACTTACCAATCATTGATCAGTATTCCTTCTCATTTACCAATGCTGAGTCATCCTCTTTTGATAGTTTATAACCGGTCACCATTGGTGTACCAACCGGTTTACTATCTTCCATGCCAAAGGTCTTCAACACCTCTTTAACATACTTGGACTAAGTAATAAAGATTCCATTTTTTATTTGTTGAATTTGCAATCCAATGAAGAACTTAATTTCCCCTATGAGTGACATTTCAAACTCCTTTTTCATCTCATCTGCAAAGTCATGACTCATCTTGTCATCTCCACCAAAGATTATGTCATCAACAAATACTTCGTAGATCAAAATCTGATCTCCTTCTAATTTCAAGTAGATATTGCTATCTTCACTTGTTCTTTCAATCCAATCTTCACAAGATGGGAATGCAAGCATTCATACCATGCTCTTGGTGCCTGCTTCAGTCCATATAAGGCTTTATGTAGCCTACACACCATGTCTTTGTCTTCTGATAGGGAAAACCCATCTGGTTTCTCTATATACACCTCCTCTTCAAGTATTCCATTTAAAAATGCAGATTTTACATCCATTTGGTATACCTTGAATCCTTTAAAAGCTGCATATGCAAGAAGCATACAAACTCCTTCCAATCTTGCTACTGCAGCAAAGGTTTCACCATAGTCTTCTCCTTCTTCTTGGGCATATCCTTTACATACTAATCTAGCTTTGTTCCTTACCATTGTGCCATCCTCATTTAGCTTACTTCTGAAAACCCATTTGGTTCCAATGACATTTTTATACTTCGGTCTGGGTACCAAAGACCATGTACCATTCTTTTCTATTTGGTCAAGTTCCTCCTCCATTACCTTGATCCAGTCTTCATCTTTATGTGTCTCTTTGAATGATTTAGGCTCAAATTCAGAGATCATGCATGAGCATTCTCTGACCTTTCTTCTTGTAAGAATTCCTTCATCTTTGTCTCCTATGATCTGCTTTGGATCATGATTGACTTTGACATACCTAGGTATGTTCTTAACAACTTTCTCTTTCTTTTCTTCATCATCCTCATCTTCATCAGCATCTACCGGTGTAGGAGCACAATTGGTGGTACTGGGCTGATTTGCAACCGGCTCCCAGAAGGTTACTATTGTTTCATCTCCTACATGATCTCTACCAGTTTCCTCTGATTTCATAGAGTTTTCATCAACCCTAACATTGATGCTTTCAACAATTCTCTGAGTCCTATTGTTGAAACATTTGAGAGCTTTGCTCTTAGTGGAATACCCTAGGAATATTCCATCATCAGATTTAGCATCAAACTTGCTCTGATGTTCACTCCTCTTGATATAACATTTACTACCAAACACTCTGAAGTAGCTTATCACTGGTGTCTTACCGGTCCAGTACTCATAAGGATTCTTATCCTTTCCTTTCTTGATGAGTACCCGGTTCATTGTGTAGACAGCAGTGCTCACCGCTTCTCTCCAAAAGGTGTGAGTGACCTTTCCTTGGATCAACATAGTTCTAGCCACTTCAACCACAGTCCAGTTGTTTCTCTCTACTAGGCCATTTTGTTGTGGAGTCCGAGGGGCAGACAGTTGCCTCTTGATGCCATTCTCTTCACAATATTTTTTGAATTCACCGAAAGTGAATTCCCCTCCTTGATCAGTTC
Source organism: Cryptomeria japonica (assembly GCF_030272615.1). NCBI lineage: Eukaryota > Viridiplantae > Streptophyta > Pinopsida > Cupressales > Cupressaceae > Cryptomeria > Cryptomeria japonica. The sequence continues at coordinate 389,780,650 of NC_081414.1, read as the reverse complement.
TAAGGCATTTGATTCTTCTACCACTTTCCTTTTCTACCAGTGCTCTAAAAGATTTGAACTTTCCAAAGGCTTCAGACTTGTCCTTCAAGAATGTGACCCACATCATTCTTGAGCAATCATCTGTAAGAATCATAAAATACCTATCTCCCTGCACACTCCTAGTTTTCATAGGACCACACAAATCAGTATGCACAAGATCAAGTAAGTTGTCAAAAGTGAAAGATTTACCTTTGAAGGTTGAGGAAGACATTTTCCCTAGTTGACATTCTCTGCACAAAGGATTTTCCAGTTTGCTCAGCATCAGTAGTCCTCTAACTGCCTTGATCTTACTGGCCTTTACTATGTTATCAAAGTTTACATGGTAGAGTCTCCTATGCAATATCCAGCTATCATCAAGCTTAGCCATAAGACATGTACTTATATTTGCATTCAGCTAAAATAAGTTACCTTTGGTCTACATACCAGTGGCCATCAGTTCACCATTCTTTCCTTTGATTTTGCAGACTCCATTTTTGAATTCCAGAGTGAGTCCACTGTCATTCAGTTGGGCAACACTCAATAGATTGTGTCTGAGACCTTCCACCCAATACACATTTTCAGCACTGCTCTTTCCATTTAGAGAGATGGACCCTCTACCTTTGACCATACATGGTGCATCATTACCAAAATGAACCACCCCACCATCATACTCTTCCAGAGATATAAACTTGCTTTGGTCACCAGTTATATGGTGAGAACAACCACTGTCAATGATCCACTCATTGGAATTATCAAAGCGGAGACAAGAGCCTTTTTGTCTAGCACATCCTCCTTGACTGCAACAAACACAATATCTTCATTTTCTTCATCTTTTGATTCCTCATCTGTGACATCTTCATCAACTGCTACAAAACCGTTTCTCCGGTTTCCTCCTTTGAATTTCTTGAACCTTTCTGGTTTGTCCTTGTTGTCACTATTAGGACAGTTTATAGCGATGTGTCCTATTCGGTTACAAGAGAAACATTTCAAAGGAAGCTTACCTCTATATTTGTTGGTTCCCTTAGGAAGTCTCTTGGCAAGAAGAGCTTTGAATTCCATCAGAATTTCCTCATCATCCATTTCTCTGCATTGTCTTGGTTCATCGCTGGTGCTTACTTCTTTTCCTTTTCTGGATGGTGCAGCAGATGCTCTAAAAGCTGATTCAGTCTTTCGAACATTGCCATCAAATCTATTTAGCTCATAGGCTATCAACTTTGCAATGATGGAGTCTAGGGATACCTTAGTCTTGTCTATTGATCTCAAATCCTGAATAGTAGTAACCCTTATTGCATAGACCGGTAATAAGGATCTCAAAACTTTGCTAACAATAGTGGAATCTTCCATTTTACCACCTACACTCTTGATATCTCCAACAACAGTTTTGATTCTTATTCCATATTGTTGAATGGTCTCACCTTCAACCATCTGCATGTCTTCAAACTTCCCTCTAAGGCTCTCTTCCTTAGCTTGTTTTACATGCTCATCACCGCCATAGATATTCTCAAGAGTATCCCATACTTCTTTGGGATTTTCTTTATCCTGGACATCAATAAACTCAATGTCAGATAAACTACTAATTAGGGCTTCCATGACTTGCCCATTCTCCTGAATCTCTCTCTTTTGGTCATCGGTGAGAGTACCGGTAGGGATAACATAAACATTCTTAACATAGCTCCAATTTTGAGCACCCATGCTTCTGATGTATATCTTCATTCTATCCTTCCATATTTTAAAGTTATCTCTATTGAATTTTGGACCTTCCCTCTTCATCATTACAATAGGATCTTTCCCTCAAGCAGTTAAGCTTACAACACAGAGGACCTGGAGGGTGCTCTGATACCAATTGATAACTCAGTGATGAACAGTGAGTACCAAACCAATACTGAGAGGGGGGTGAATCAGTACAGGCACAAAAACTTTTCCTGAACCGGTTTGATTGTAGATTGTAAACTACTGGCAATCCCTAACACCGGTCCAAACCAGACTACTACCGGTTAAACACAGTGCAACTGTGAAAGAAATGAACCGGTCAATCTTCTTAGCTTTCCATACAACCTACTCCCTCATTTCCACTTTGTCCTTATACATAAACAGATAATCTATAATCAGAGATATAATAACTTGCTAGATCAACATGATTCACCGCTTGACAGAAAACAACAAAGCATCACATGAAAAGGACATCACACATGACACACATATTTTTCGCGTGGGAACCCAACTGGGAAAAACCACGATGGGGATGAATACCCACAAGTTGTTTTAAACTCTTTAGAAGTCTTCTCTGTTAGAAGCCTAGTCTGGTTAAAGACTGTTACAACAGGTTCTGTTAGGAACCGGTGCTGTTAGGGATCACCCGGTTAAGGGATGGCTAGAATAACCGGTTAAGGGTTAAACCCTATTAGAGGTTACCTTGTTAAAGGATTTTATGAACTCAATGGCTTTGAGTCGCCCTGTTAAAGGATTTACAGCAAGTTGGTTAAAGCTACCCTGTTAAGGGATTTTCTAACTGTTGAAGTGATTAGAGATCAACAGGTATTACAGTGATCTGGTAATAGCACTCAATGCCAATGTAGATCCACTTTAGTTCCTTCCTTCTGCACACACACTATGTAGGTATCAATCCTCTCAACTGGTCTAGCAAGAATCACATATCTCTACACATAGATACACACACAACATTTACCAACAACCTCAACATGAAACACCACATCGACCTTATAAGAAACAGATAGGTTGGTAGCATAAACCCTAAACCCTAAACACTTAGGTTGAGAAATTTAGTTGGTTCAATCCTGACCATTGAACACTTTGCATTTGAATACAACGGTCTTGAACAGATCTCAAGACATTCTCCATTGTTCGTTCTTCGCCGCTTCTTGGAGGTGATAAGCCATCACGCGTTCTCCACCGTTTGCAAAGACTTCGCACATTCCTGAGGTAGGTAGGATCAATCTCCTTCATGCAAGATCCTTCACGTGCATGAGGCTGACGTGACAACATGATCTGATCTTCATTGCAATGCTAACTCATCACACAATGCCATCGGTTGAAACACATAGGCTCAAAACACTTCAACCGAAAACCCTGAAGCTGAGACTATCAACTGGTAGTTATGCCATATGAACCCTAGATACAAAACATTCCATATACCGGTTCTCATTCTAACATACCGGTTCTGGTTCACAACATCATACCGGTTCACTTGGACAAGCATACCGCTTCACTTTTTCACATATGTCGGTTCACAACATCATACCGGTTCTCTTTGTCAGTTGCTTAACTTCAATAATCTTGTTCACTCTTCATCATGTTACCGGTTCACTCTTCAGCAAATTACTAGTTCTCTTTCAGCATATTGACATCAATGACAACACAATATCATCATGTCAACATATTCTGCACATATGCCAACAATACCTATAGGACTGTGAGATTTTAAAAATCTCACATTCACCTAGGAAAAGGACATTTAAGGAAGGTGGGTGAGTGAGGGGACAAGGAGTTGACTTTGTGGCTAATCATAAGGATTAGCCACTAGCAACTCATTAGAGGATAAATTAGAAGAATGATTAGGTGGGATTAGGGCAAGTGGGATTTGTATGAGGATTTAACTAGGAGAGAGAATGAGTGGAGGGATTTAAAAATTAGAAGAATAATGATAAGTGAGATTAAGGGTGCTTCTAGAATAATTAATTAGGTCAATGATGGATTAGGAAAAGGTGATTTGTAGGACTCACCTAGATTAATTAATTAAAGGGGGGATTTAGGAAGAATTAATTTTGGGGACTTTGGAAGAATAAGAGTAAATTGATTTATTAAATAAATCAATTACTGGACTATAGTGACAATCTTAATTAAATTCAATTAATATTGAGAAAGAATAGGGATTATTATAATTAATTTATTAATTATGTGAGGCAATTAAATTAATCAATTAAAAACAATTAATTTAAGTGTCTACATTTTGCCCCTGTTTTACGTAGCGGAAAAATTTGGTGATGGGTAAAAGATAGAAGAAGAAGGATGGCCCGACGCAAAGCGCGGGTGTTATATGCCCCCTCAAGAATTTTTCAGAATTTTTTGAAGGAAAATTCTCAAAAAGGAGGAAGGAGAAGAAGTGACGAGTGAACGAGAGAGAAATATAGAGAGGATTGGGGAAATAGAGGAGGAGATAGAAGAAGGGATAATACAAAGGGAGTGGGCCCACAAGGGGGCCCATATAAGCCACATTGGGCCTAATGGAGGGTCATTGTCACACATAAGCATTGGAGCATTTTAAATCCTAGAAGAAGAGATACATTGCATTTCAACACATTTGCATTGCACCGAGAGGGTTCGCCGGTACGAGAGACCTGAGGGCTATGGACCACCAATACGTATGACTAACCTCCTTTGTGATTTGGTAGATTTAGGCTAGAATTAGGGCTTAAAATAGGCTTAAAAGTCTAATGGGGCGGACGCGTTGATTTATGTTTCAGCGTGCGCACCCCTAGGTTAGCGTGAGCGCTTGCGGGTAGAAGGGGTCCCAAGGAGGGTTTAGGGCGAGCAAGCGCGTTTGGCATGATTTCTCGTCCAAGGGTAAATTAAGGTTTGGTCGAGGAGGGGAGAAAGGGTAGTGCGGTGCTCACGCTGATTAAGTTTGAGGACCCAAAGTCAAGGTCGATTAGCACTTGCAACTGTGGCACAACATGAGCACCATGGGTTTGGCGTGAGTGCTAAGTAAATTAGCCCGTGCTCTAGGGGAGAAGAAAATGGGAAATTTGGTATAGAAGAGGGCTTGGGGGTGTCATAAATGCCTTGAGAATAGAATATGAGTTGATGAAGTGGTTTGCTTGGATGTAGGGGGATTTAGGACCCTTGGCATTGAGGGAGCACTAGTCCACGACCATGAGACTGTATAGGCAGCTGTAGGCGGATGAGTTAGAGATTCTGGGTGCAGTGGGATTGCATTTCATCGGTTGATGGCCGAGGATTCGAGCTCATACTACAATGATGATAGCCCTTGTAGAGAGATGGGATAATAGGTATAACACCTTCCACCTATCTACTGAAGAGGTGACATTGACCTTATTGGATGTATGGAGGGTCTTGAAGATCCCCATTCCCGACGTCATCCTTGAGTATTGGTTAGATGCAACAGACTTCTACCTTCGGGAGATTTGTGAGCATGATGCACTGTCGATGCTGGACAGGAGAAGGATGCACCTGGGCAGGGCAATGGGTATTCGATACATTCCTTGTCTGGTACTCATGATATGCGAGTTTGTGAGTAGATAGATCCTGTCATATCTAGGAGGACATGGGTTTTCTATTTGGATGGAGCAGATGTGTATACTACATAATTAAGGATTGTGTCAAGTATGCTTGGGGAGCCACGATGTTGGCTCATTTGTATCATGATATGCATCTTATAGTATATCGGGAGTATACCAACGTATTTGAGGGGGTGACTCTTCTTCACATATGGGCTTGGGAGCATATTGTAGTTACATGGCCATTAGGTGTACAAGATAGGAGGGCCTAACAACCATATATAGATAGGTACAGGGGCCTCTTACATTACACACTGATAGGTTATATCTGGTTCTGGTGTCGCATTTTTTATGAGCTCATGGAGCTCACTTGGCGACCATTTTTAGACAGTGAGACATGGAGGGGGATTGGCAGGTGCACTGGGCTAAACTGAAGATGTGGCTCTTTGGTTAGTCCATTTACATTATGGAGTATCATGCCCCTTACAAGGTAGGTAGACAGTTTGATTTAGTACAGGATATAGTGGGGGATATACCATTATATCCTCAAACAACACGAGAGGTGAGGAGTTGGGGCCCGACATTGACTCAATTAGAGGGGAGGACCAACTTCCAGATGGCATCATATTTGACGTGGGATGAGCGGAGGGGAGCGGGAGAGGATCCAGGGATTATTAGAGGTTATAGGAGATGGTGGGAGGGACATTTTCTAGTGTGTCTGACCATTCCTGAAGTTTTGGAGGGTGATGAGCTACAACCGACAGTGGATGAGGTTGTTGGCGAAGAGGAGGATGCATCTGGTGACAGGGTTTTAGCAGAAGCAGGGAGGGGTGTTGGCGGGAAATAGAGGGGGGTGAGGGTGGTATGGAGGAGAGAGGTTGAGGCAGTGCAGGGACATGCAGTAGAACCAAGGATAGGAGAGGTAGTAGGGGGAGGGGAGGGTGGTGCAAATGAGGTCGTACGCATGGATATCCTGGACGTACAGGTACAGGGCGCAAGGGCAAAGATTGGAGAAGGGGTAGCACAGGCAGATTTTGACAAATTCCTGCAGCAGAGGGATGCCACCAGGGAGAGGTTACACTCGCTTAAGGATGAGGTGCAGATTGAGATAGCAAGGAGAGAGATCCTAGAGGTAGAGATTGGGCAATTGTAGTGAGAGATGAGAGATTTGACAGAGAGCCTCCAGATAATGAGGATGAAGGTGGATGATCCGAGCATGGATAGGGTGGAGTCAGAGCGGATGCTAGAGGAGGATAGGTCAAGGACCACCATTGGGGCATTACAGGATGCTCTTCGATGACATGATGAGGAGTTGGAGGGGTTTTGAGGCAAGGTGCACAAGGCAGAGGTAGATGCTACACGCCTGCGGGGGGAGAGGGATTCAACACGATAGATGTTGGTCCCCATAGGGCTTGGGCAGATGTACTAGGATATGATGCAATAGAGGGAGAGGTAAGAGAGGGTAGGTTGGGAGGCAACCTATTACAGGAAACTATACCACGAGGTGGTACCAATAGAGAAACGAGCAGCCTCGTAGATGGAGTGTGTACGGTCCCATAGGACACACAATCAATGGCCTACACAAAACCAACAGATGGGTGGTTTGGTGAGTTTTAGGCCACCTAGATCAGGGGGAGTAGGAGGATCCAGAGGAGGAGGTGATGGGGTGGGGTTTGGGGAGACAGGTGGAAATAACTAGCTCCTTTTTTACTTATGTGATATTTTTGACCCTTCGGGGTGATCATTGTATTATGATAGACATTTATTTTTGAGATATATATATATATATATATATATGTGATTTTTTGCAATGTTTATACATGTATCTTATTATGGACATTATGATGGACTTTATTTTTTATTATTTTATGATGTGATGCATGGATAATGATTATGGATGTATTGTGTTGGCCTATTTATGATGCATGATGTATGCTTATATATCTATGCTTATGATGTGTTACTGACATGTTCATGGATGTAGGATGGATGTATGTGCATGTGTGTATGATATGTTATGGATGCTGGATGATTGATTATGTGGGTGCATATGTTTTTGCGATGTTTTGATGTGTATATATGTTGTTTATGAGTATGTTTAATGTATAATGGATATGATGATGCGAGAAAATGAATATGCAATGCAATGATAATTGTGGATGCAAATGATTAATGAACAATGCAATCGAAGTGATAAATTAATATAAATGAGTAATAAATGCAATCTAAATGAGTGAAAAATGTAATCTAAATGGAAAATAAATGATAAATGCAATGCTATTTATGTGGATAATGCAATCTAAATGGTTAATGCTATGGAAATGATTAATGGATTATGTTATCTAAATGAATAAATAATGCAATGTAAATGAATGATTAATGCAAGATGAATGATGAATGTAATCTGAATGAATGTAATCTAAATGGATAATGCCATCTAAATGAATAATGCAATCTAAATAACGTAACTT